>NW_021604630.1:4263840-4281841 GCF_004785775.1 Grammomys surdaster
AGAGAGAGAGAGAGAGAGAGAGAGAGAGAGAGAGAGAGAGAGAGAGAGAGAGAGGAATGAATGGGCTTGAAAGACTAACAGGCAAAACGGACAGAGTAACTGCTGTGTCCCTCAGTGAAGGTGCTTCGTGCATCTATTTTGAAACGCTAAATGCTAGGATGGCAGCAGAAAAGAAACTTGGACACGTCACCTGCCATTCTCTCCAGTGTAATTAACCAGGAAGAAAACATTGCTTCAGGAGACAGTGAGAAACCCTCCTGGCTGCTGTTACTATTTCCTCTGTCTGAGGCCCTGGTGGACTTCATTATCAGACCCCCTGAAACCTTATAGTGGGATGTGTGCATGTGTGCCTGTTCGTGAGTGAGTGTGTGTGTGTCTGCTCAGTGCAGCAGCTGGGTCTGAGTCAACTTTTAAAACCAGCAAGCTCACGCTTAGTATAGACAACGAGACAGGTTTCCCAATGAAAACAATTGCATATATTGGTAGGGTTCACAGGCTGAATCATAACTACCTGCTAACAAATTACCATGGGAAAAATATATTACATTTTACTATCAATAAGTAAATGGAGCATATTGATAATATAAATGGCTATAAAAGCAGATGATTTTGTATGCTAATTGGGAAAACATATTTTAGTTAGAAAGATGAAATATGACTTATAGTATGTTTCAATGTTTTCCCTATCTTACTTTCCAAATCTTATCTCTTAGGTTAAACCTATCTAACGAAAGTCCTCTAATAATTTGGATCCAGACAAGATGCAAAAGGAGAGGAAATGCATATAACTAATTACGTTCCAGGACATAAGCTGCAGCCACTCACCTTTAAAGAAAGCCAAGAATCCAGATATCCACAGACACAAACCCCAGTGAAGGTATCCCCGGTCCCAGCTGTTCAGCATGATAAAGGCACCCGAATTCGGATTTTTACACAGAGGGCTGTGAAAAACACAGCTGTCAGTCAGCTTCGAGAATCAGATCATGAAAGCCTCAGGAAGCTCCGGGAAGTCCACACGGATCTTCTGTGAAGTGAAAACTCGGGACATCACACAGCTGCTCCCTGCATCCCAGGCTTAAAAAGATATGAAGGGCAAGGAGAGCCAACACTGCTGCCTCGGCTGGCAGTCACATGTCCTGTCACCCTAGACCTCTGTGCGGGGAAGATGAAGAAAGGCAGGCTGAGACACTAGCTAGACAGGCCCCTTAGAGACCTGCCGCCTCGCCCACGCCCGCTAGTCTTTAGGGCAGCGGTTTTAAACCTTCCTAATACTGCATCTCTTTAATGCGGTTCTGCGTGTTTTGGTGACCACGGCGCCCCGCCCCCCCACCGCATAAGAGGGGGGGGGTGCTACTTCACAGCTGCAATTTTCTACGGTTGTGAGCCATAATGTAAATGTCTGTGGTTTCTGATGGTCTTAGGCGACCCCTGTGAAAGGGTCGTTTGACCTCAAGGGGTCGAGACCCAGAGGTTGAGAATCGCTGCTTTAGCAGACTAAGCACATTGTACTTACTTGACTTCCGTTACACGTAAACTTCACACTCATCCATTAAAGCGTACTCACCTAGCTTGCTGTTTCACTGAGGCTTAGCAGTTAGGAGTCTGTCTGAAATATTCCTCGTTCCTCTCTATTGTTTACAGGATTGTTTACAGGGCACTTTTGCGTCTGCTTTAGTTTTCTAAAGCTGGTTCTCCATGTGCATCACTCTCCTGAGTGCTGTGACCCTGATTGGGAGAGAGGTCAAACGTCAAAGACTGAGGACAACAACCATCGCTGGATAATTTCCTATTTGATTATCTGGGGTTGATTGGGTCTTTGCCATTTCCCCTTTTTTCTTTGTAGCTGTGGTACTAATAGGGTTCTGGTTAGCTGGGTATTTGGGTTAGATTTAGCACTGGTTAAAGAGGAAGCAGATAGTAAAATGGAATATCTCAAGGTATAGAGTTTAGGTGTTCACTTCAAATGCCATACAGATTGTACATTGACAGGGTTAGAGAATGAGTCTCTCTCCAAGTCCTCTGTACTGGCTGGTTTTATGTCAACTTGACACAAGCTGGAGTTATCAAAGAGATAGAAGCCTCCTTTGAGGAAATGTCTCCTGAGATTCACCATTTTCTCAATTAGTGATCAAGCGGGGAGGGCCCAGTCCATTGTGGGCGGTGCCATCCCTGGGCTAGTAGTCCTGGGTTCTATAAGAAAATGAGTTGAAAAAGCTAGGGGAAACAATCCAGTAAGCAGCACCCCTCCATGGCCTCTGCATCAGCTCGTTCCTCCAAGTTCCTGCCCTGTGTGAATTCCTGTCCTGACTTCCTTTGGTGATGAACAGCAATGTGGAAGTGTAACCTGAATAAACCCTTTCCTCCCCAACTTGCTTCTTGGTCATGATGTTTTGTGCAGGAATAGAAACCCTGACTAAGACAACCTCTTAGGCTCTTGGCAACAGAAGAGGAACTCATACATGTTTGGCATAAACTCAGACAGAGCAGCAGGCTCCTTCCAATTGGTCATCTTACAAACCGTTCCAGTTCACACTTAGCAGGTAGGCTTTTGTCTCTTCCTGAAGTACCGCAGAGTTTCCAGAGAACCTGAGGTAATACAAAATAAGTCATGAGGACATTTTGCTACGATGGATCTCATACCCTGAATCACGTGGGCTCTTTCCCAAAGTGCACATTTTTAGCTGCCGAGTTTCTAATAGGCACACATTGTTGTCTCAAGAGAACAGTGCTTCAAAACACTTTCAAAGCCATGTATGGCTTCCCGGCTTACCGAATGCTTCTCTTCACTCCAGAAACTTGTTCTTGGGTCACTGATCGATCTTTCAAGTGGGGAGCAAGAAACTTAGGTTTGTGGTTAAAGCTCTTCTTCATACTCAGGTGAAAAGGAAACAGAATCGGTGTATAATTCCCTGGGAATCACATAAACATGAAACGGCAACCTTGGAGCAGGGTAGTCACAATTGGTTTCATTCACTGTTCTTAGGCACATCAAATCATTCCTTTTATTTAAAAAATAAGAGTAATCTGAAGGCCAAGGATGCTGTTGAGTTGGGAGAGCACTTGCTCAGCATGCAAAAGGCCGTGGACACAATCTGTAGCACTGTATAAACTGGGTGGGGCGGTACTTGTCTGTCATCTCAGAAATCTTGTGGTGGAAGCAGGAATGTCAGAAGTTCAAGGTCATCCTTAGCTATACAATAAACTTCAGTCCAGCCTTGGATGAGTGTAAATGAAGCTCTCCCTCACTAAACAAAGAGCAAGTAAAACAAATGAATGAAAAGTTCTAATCTGAGAATTGTGATGCACTCTGGAGGCAGAGAGAAGGAAAGTTGAGAGAGAGAGAGAGAGAGAGAGAGAGAGAGAGAGAGAGAGAGAGAGAGAACAGAATGCAGTCTCAGAGGTAATGTATTAGAAAATTGGAAAGCAAATGTTCCAGGGAATAATTGTTTTACACGCTTCTTGTTTTCATCATAAAAGATAAGTTTAATCGGAAGTGTTTCCTGGGTTGGAAAGTGACATTTGTTAGCAGGAAAATATTGTTATAAAAGTGTTATGAGACTTTTCCTGCTTGTAAAATGCACATCATCATTTCACCCTAAAAGTAAAAAGATTTTGGCATGCTATAAAAAACAGATGAGTGCTTCTTTTTTTAAAGCACAGATTTAAACTTCATGAGTGAACCTTCAGAGAACATCTGTTCAACTGTCAGTTCTCTTTAAACCCAAAACAAGAATAGTAGCCATCTGTAAAGAAAAGCACACAAAAGCCTGGTATACATGGATTAGCTATGACCCACCCCATATTGATACAACATTATCAATAATGGAATGAACTCTTGTGCTGTGTAAAGGACCTACCCATGTTGACCTTCATGTGTCCAGTGTCTTCAGTAGTAATTCACCTCCACCATACTGAGCATGTCTACAACATGCATGGAAAACAAGCATCAACAATTTGAGTATTCAAATGTAATTAATTTGGGGGAACAGAAGAAACGTTAAATTGCTAATTGGTAATCATAGAAGGAGGTCAAACGGTCTCTATCAGGCCCATCTTTGATCTACTATATCTTAAGACAAAGGGAGAACCTGAGGCACAGCAGTGGGTTAAAGCAAAGAGCCATCACCATGGTGAGAACTGTAAGCACTGGTGACAATCCTCAGCACCCCTGTCTGCCAGACACTTCATCAGTTCTTTTAATTCTGTCTGTTAATCCCCCAGCCATGACTCAGTGTGAGGCAAGACTTCATTATGAAAGTTAGGACAGTGACAATCCCAGAGGATACCTGACTTTCCTAAAGCCCATCAGAGCTGGTAAGTGGCAGAGCTAGAATTCCAACCTGGATCCACCTACAACTAAGCAAACACTTTGAATCGCCTCAAAAGGCTTTTAGAGCCATGAATACTTTATAGAGTGAGTGTGCTTCAGAGTCCTTTCTGAACTGGGTCAATGTCGGCACCACCTCCATTTTTCTTCCCCTTGGATCCTCTCCTGTGCACAGAGCTGTAGAAGACAGGGCTGATGAGAAGATAGAGCTGGGCCCTGACATAATGCCAGGGAAGAAACCTCAGCCAGGGGTGTCCGGTCCCAGACAGGCAGACTCTGAACTCAAGGAGAACAGTGGGCACAGGCACAGCTAAGTGTGGTTTTCTCTTTGCACTGCTGGGGATGGAAGCCTAGGGCACACTCTCCATCTGAGCCACACACAGCTTTCACTGGTTTGTTACCCCTGCCATGGGCACCACCCAGCAACTTCCAGTGCAGGACATACTCTAGTGGAAATGATTCCCAAGGAAGATTCTGGAAATTCTGGAACTCCATTCCAGCCTCTTGACTTCTCTCTTTGCAGAGAAAATTCCTGGGGTCTTCAACATACAAATAAATGTACATGAACTGTAAGTCTCCTGATGTTGAAACAATTTCAGCTTCAGTATCATTGTACTAGAACCAGGGACTCTGTGAAATAAAATTTAATTTCACTGCAAGATTTCTTGCTTTGTGATTGGAAATGAGAAAACTATGCCAAGTCCTGTTGATTTCCTAGGGATTCTATAATAAATCACCACAAATTTGGTGGGCAAATACCAAAAACTGCTATGATTTAAGAGCTCTGAGGCTAAAGGTTCAAAATGCAGGTGTTAGTAAAGCCAGACTTTCCAGTAAGCTCTAACAGAAAATCTTCATTGTCTTTTCCAGCTCCTGATGACTCCAGGTGTGCCTTTGTCTTACAGTTTCCTAATTCAGATCTCTGCATCTGTAGCTACAGGGCTTTGTCTGTGCCCCAACATCCATGCCTCTTTCTCCTCTGTCTCTTCCAAGGAAGGTTGGAGTTGGATTTAGAGCACTGTCCTAAGAAATGCTGCTTCTGCAGATCTGGGGTCTGGCTCAGTCTACTGAATCTTTAAAGCTTAGAGGTTAATCCTGGTAACCATGACCAGCTCTGTCCATCTGGGGAGAAACTTTCCAGAGAGCTGGAGAAGGTTTACATGTGGCTCATTCACAGCGGGGTTCTGTGATATTATAGATTTTGACATTTCGGGGACATACCTGTCTCTGCCAATTTGTATATCCTAAAACAAAACTGTGAGAGAGTCGCTGAGGTTGTGAGTGGGTGCTACATTACATGTGAAACAGCCCAGTGAGCACTGGGGAGAAATCCTGCAGTGTTCTTGGTGTGCTGACAAATGCGGAAATGTGGTCACAGAGGGTGCATGTTCATTTCTCAAGCTCTCATTGGACAGTCACAAAAATTGAGCTTTGGCTATGATAAAAAAATTTAACAAGCAATAAAGACTCTGAATCACATAATGGATTCACTGTCCATAAAAAAAAACCCAAAACCAAAACAAAACAAAAAGTCAAAAACAAATCAAAGCTCGATTCTGAACTCTCCAAACTTATCTTCTTTGAAGATATCGGAGTGGTGCATTAGTCCTCTATTTCTGAGGGGAAGGGAAAGAAACCTGATAATGCACAGGAATTCAACGTTTAGGCCTCACTGGAGTGTGAATACAACTGAAGATAATGTTAATCATAGGGTCCTAACTGCACCAAGTCTAAGCCAAAGTAGTGTATGCAGCCTTCTCCCAGATTCCATGTTCCTACAAGTCTGTCAGTGCCTCAGGGTTCTCTGTTGCATTTGTGAGCATGGTTGCCTTCCCAATACCAAAGCCATCCTTCAGCTCGGGGCAACTGGAGATGTCTAGGTTTGGGGAGCAGACATTGATGTAGGTGGGGACAGAAGGAAGAAAATGTTGCAGTGCCTTTAAAAGACAAAGCAGAAAGAGAGTCCACCCACCTAGAGCTTTATTCCCAGCAAAACTGTTTCATAGGCAAAGGCAGAGTAATCATTTCCAATTAGGTGAAAGCAGAAAATCCATCATCTACAACAAACTTGTGCTACAACCAGTGTTGAAGAGAGTCATCCAACCTAGTCAATAGATAAGCCAGGTCAGTGAGAACCTCACTCAAAAACATGGTGGATGGAACCTGAAGAATGACAGATACCAGAGATGTCCTCTGATGGTCCCATGTACCAATAAGCACATACATATGCACATGCATGCGTGTGTGTGCACACATACTTTCTTTCTTTCTTTCTTTCTGTCTGTCTGTCTGTTTCTCTCTCTCTCTCTCTCTCTCTCTCTCTCTCTCTCTCTCTCTCTCTCTGCCTAATTTTTAAATCTGGGTTTGGAGACAGATTTTTTTTTTCTCTCTCTCCGATTGCTTAGTTTTAAATCTGGGTTTGGAGACAGATCTTATTTCCTTGTAGAAGGCAATGACTTGGAAATTCTCTCGGAATATTCCATGCATGATGGTGTGTCCTGTCCTTATTGTCATGGTTGATTCTTTGTCAACTTGACAGAAATTAGAGTTATGTAGGAAGAGGAATCCTGGTCAAGAAAATGCCTGAATAAATGTGCATATAACTGAAGATGATTTTTGGACATTTGCTAACTTAATGATTGATGTGGAAAGGACAGCCCAGCCCACTGTGTGTGGCTGTTCCTGGGTTTTCTATAAGAAAGCAGTATGAGAAAGCCATGAGTAGAAAGCCAGTAAGCAGCACTCCTCCATGACCTCTGCTCTAGTTCCTGCCTTGAGTTCTTGCCCTGACTTCCCTGGGTGATGGAGTGTATGCTGTGCTGTACAATGAAATGAACCCTTTCCTCTCCAATTTGCATTTTGGTTACCATGTTTTATCACAACAATAGAAACCCTCAGACAGCACTAATCCTGGTATTCAGGGGCTCAGGCAGGTCACTCTCAACTTTTGATAAAACTGACCAGCATACTGAGATCCTCTGAAACACACACATGAAACGTTATGACTTTTACTACTACTGTTTTATTGAGGGCTTTCATATGTAAATGATTTGGTCTTTATTCCTCTTTTTCTGTCATTTGTTTTCCTGACCGTAGTATTATGGGCATACTAGTATCAGAGTAAGATTGGGAGACATTTTCTCTTTTGGAAGAATTTATTAAATATTGATCTTTAATTTTAAATGATTGCTAAGTTATTGAACCTGTTCTTTCATTTACTAGAAAATTTAAGTTCCAAACAACCTCTCTGCCACCATTTTTTTCTTTCTCCCCCTTAACCCCTGTTATGTATTCTTTTGTAGAGATGGGGGTCTTTCATAATAGTCAGCCTGACTTGGGCTCAAGCATCCCCCTATCTCAGTCTCCGGAGTAGCTAGAACCAAATGCCACACCTGACTAGCTACTGGTTCTACCTCAGGGGTTGATTTAATCTACCTTGGAAATGTTCTCTTCATTTAATTAAATTCAAATTTGTCTTCACAATCTCTCTCATTTCTGCAAGAGCAGAATTGACTCCGCCCTCTTCCACTCCGGTTTATAGAGTTTCTTCCTTTTCTCTGTTTTCTCTGCTTCCCTACTCCCCTGCCCCACCCCTTACTTCTTTCTTGTCAATCTAGTTAAATGGTTGCCAGTCTTGATTTGATGTTTTCAGAACACCAACATTGGCAACATGGCTTCTCTTTGGATTTTAACTGTTTTGCAGCTGTCTCTATTGCACTCCTGTTTGATTTCGTTTCCTTATTTGGAGTTTCCTATATTCTGAAGTACAGGATTAAGTCCTTAGTTTGAGAATCGCTTTTCAATCTGTGTGCTTCCAACTACACATTCTCCCATTCTCCTCTGTGCGGCTTTCACGACATCCGTAAGATTCATAAGTTGTGTTGTGTTTGAAGTTGTGGTAATTCTCTCCTCCTCTTCCTCCTCCTCCTCCTCCTCCTCCTCCTCCTCCTCCTCCTCCTCCTCCTTCTCTTCTTCCTCCTCCTCTTCCTCCTCTTCCTCCTCCTCCTCCTCCTCTTCCTCCTCCTCCTCCTTCTCCTTCTTTTTACCACAAAAGCATTTTCTACTTTCCATGTTAATTT
Source organism: Grammomys surdaster (assembly GCF_004785775.1). Lineage (NCBI taxonomy): Eukaryota > Metazoa > Chordata > Mammalia > Rodentia > Muridae > Grammomys > Grammomys surdaster. Next base: position 4,272,247 of record NW_021604630.1, read on the forward strand.
TTAGTTTGTCCTATCGGTTAGGCAAGAATGTGTGGTTAATTCTGTAAGTTTGTGAAGTTTCCATCTTCTGTTACTCATTTTGAATTCGTTTCATTGTGATCAGAGAGTAGGTATTGCACAGTGTTTACATCATCAAATGTATCCATCCCTTTTATGGTCTGTGACATGGTCTAACCTGGAGTATTCGATCCACTCTTGGAAGAAGTGTGTTTTCCTGTCCTATGGACACTTGCAGAGTTTGGTTGATTTATTGCAGTGTTCAGGTGAAGTCCTGACTTTTTACCTTGTATACCAGATGCTGCTGGAAGGGAATCTTTGGCCTCTCAAGCTGATTCTTTTGTTTCCACTGTGTTTTCTGTGTTTGCTTCAGCCAGTTCTTCTTCATACAGTTGGTACCCTGGCATTTGATACATAGATGCTTATGACTGTTGTGTACCACTAGTACCCGGCTGCTTCATATTTCTTAAATGTTTATTGATGTCTGGCAAAAATTGTTGATTGAAACATGGCAAACACACCCCCCTGAACTAGAAGGTAAGCAGGCAAGGCATATACCGTTGCCCAGATCCCTGACCCCAGTGAGATGAGACAAATCATGAGGATCTGCCCCCTTACATAAAGGTGGACAGTGTGTCAGGTCAGTGGGGACCCGTCTGCAGAAGGGAGTGTGTCCCCCATTCTCTCTAGTTTTCTGTCTGGCAATGTGATTTCTTACTGACATGCCTGAGTATATTCATGTGACACCGTGCCTTTGAGGGCCTTTGCTGGAGCTTAGACAATGTCACTCATTACCTCTGAGTTCTCCCCACAATTACCTGAATAAATCTGCTTTTTTAAATAGAGTAAGGATGTCTCAGATACATCGTTAATAGTCATCCTAACCAACTAACGAGGTCACCTGCAGAATTTGAAATTAAGACTTGGTCGTTCCATTCCCTAACCTGATTCAAATAAAAAGAAAACATCTTAGAGGCAAGGGTCATCATCCTGTCATTTATTTCTCTAGCCATGGTGCATGTGTATGAGAGGTTAGCCTATTATCCCAAACCAAGTAGTTCTGTTCAGTTCACCACAACTTAGTAGCTGGAGTTGGTTCAAACTCCGGGAGTCTGATCGTGAGCAGTTTACTTTAGGCTTATTTAAGCATAGCACAATGCTGGTGAGAACTTGTTCTGGCATAACTGACTCGACTCTGTTCTCACGGCAAAGCATAGATGATTCTTTTTGAGGATCAGATAAGCTAAGTATAGACGACAGGCAACTACATGGAAACTCTTAGCCAAGCCCGTCAAGACAGGTTCTATAGATTGACTGAGAAAAAAAAATGTACAGTAAGTTTCTTGGTGGAGGTCCTGATGATAGAAAGTCTCTGGTCACACAGATAGAGCAAAAATAACCAGACGAGGAAACAAAACCACTCCCAACCTTCTGGGCTGACAAAAACTATATATTCCTTCTTTGAAGGAGTAATCCCGTGTGCTTAATATTTCAGGTCCCCTTAGTGTTTGTTTAGGAGCACAAAGACTTCTTGTCTCCTAAAACACCCAACTGACTAATGAAGTCATCTTTATAATTCCAAACTAGGGCTTGGAAATTCCATTGCCCAACTTGGTTCAAATAAAAAGAGAACAGTTTAGACTCAGTGGGCACCAGCTTGTAAGTGATTTTTCTAGCAATGGTGCAGGTGTTTGAGATTGATTCTTATCTAGGAACAAGTTATGGATTCTCAGACAGGCTGGAAAAGCAAAGAGAAAACAAAGTTTGAACAACTTAGACAAGACCTGGCTTCCTGATGAGGCAGTCCACCAAGACAAGGCCATGTTTTCACTGCCTGACCTTGCTGGGCTGGCCTATCGTGACTATTCTTTCTGTGAAGAGGCATTTTAAATGCCAGGGAGCTAGAAGACAGGATTATGGTAGCTTTCAAGCTAAAAATTAAATCAAATCATTTCAAGGCCTTGAGGCTTAAGGTCATGCTTATATAACAGTGGCCAGATTGCAAAGACGGAAAGGTCAGGCTGTTTTATTTACTGGAGCTTTACAGTTACATCCCCAAAACTCATTTGGAAACCCCAATTGTATTCTATAAGGCACTGAGAGAGCTTATAGCAAATTTAACCAAAGGATTTGGATCTGAAATTAAAATTGGCTGCAAGTTTTGACTTAGTATGAGGTGTATAGAAGAAAGGAACCTAATTTTTTATTGGTTATTTTATTTATTTACATCTCAAATGTTATTCCCCTTCCAAGTTTCACCTCCATAACCCACCTATACCCTCCCCCTCCCCTTGCTTCTATGAGGGTGCTCCCCCCACCCCCACCCACTCCTGCCTCATCACCCTAGCATTCGTCCATGCTGGGGCATCGAGCCTCCACAGCACCAAGGGCCTCTTCTCCCATTGATGCCAGATAAGGCCATCCTCTGCTACATATTCAGCTGGAGCCATGGGTACCCTCTGTGTACTCTTTGGTTGGTGGTTTAGTTCCTGGGACCTCTGGGGGGTTTAGTTGGTTGACATTGTTGTTCTTCCTATGGGGTTGCAAACCCCTTCAGCGCCTTGAGTCCTGCCCCTAACTCCTCCACTGCCGTCCCTGTACTCAGTCTGATGGCTGGCTTCGAGCATCCCCATCTATATTTGTCAGGCTCTGGCAAAGCCTCTCAGGAGACAGCTATATCAGGGCCTGTCAGCATACATTTCTTGGCATCCACAATAGTGTCTGCATTTGGTGACTGTATATGGGATGGATCCCCCAAGTGGAACAGTCTCTGGATGGCCTTTCCTTTAGTCTCTACTCCACTTTTGTCTCTGTGTTTTCTTTAGATAGAAGCTATTCTGGGTTAATATTTTTGAGATGGGTGGGTGGCCCAATCCCTCAACCGGGGGACATACCTAACCTCTGGATATGGTCTCTACAGTTCTCTCTCCCCTTTGTTGGGTATTTCAGCTAATGTCATCCTTGTTGGATCCTGGATGCCTCTTGCTTTACTGGCATCTGGGACTTTCTGGTGGCTATCCCCAGTTCTCTCATCTCCCACTGCTACATACCTCCATTCAATTTCCTGACCCCCTGTGCTTCTTCCCCCCCAAGTCTCCTCCTACACCTGATCCTGCCCCCATTTCCTCTCTCCCTCCTCTCTCCCTCCCAGTTCCCTCACTTCCTCTATCTCCTGTGATTATTTTGTTCCTCCTTCTAAGTAGGACTAAAGCATCAGGGGAATGTAAATCAAAATGACCCTGAGATTCTACCAGTCGGAATGGCTAAGATCAAAAACTCAGGTGACAGCAGATGCTGGTGAGGATATGGAGAAAAAGGAACACTCCTCCATTGCTGGTGGGATTGCAAGCTGGTTTAACCACTCTGGAAATTGGTCTGGTGGTTCCTTAGAAAATTGGACATAGTACTACCTGAGGATCCAGCTATGCCACTCCTGGGCATATACCCAAAAGATGCTCCAACATATAACAAGGACACATGCTCCACTATGTTCATAGCAGCCTTATTTATAATAGCCAGAAGTTGGAATGAACCCAGATCTCCTTCAACAGAACAATGGATGCAGAAAATGTGATACATTTATACAATGGAGTACTACTCAGCTATTAAAAACAATGAATTCATGGAATTCTTAGGCAAATGGATGCAACTAGAAAATATCATCCTGAGTGAGGTGACCCAATAACAAAAGAACACACATGGTATGCACTCACTGATAAGTGGATATTAGCCCAAAAGTTTGGAATACCAACGATACAACTCACAAACCATATGAAGCTCAAAAAGAAGGAAGGAAGAAGGAAGACCAATGTGAAGAAAGGAAATTTAATAGAGAATATGTGAGGTTATAATAGATTCATAAAAGCTAATCATGGAAAACATATGGAAAGGCATATTTTCTTATAGTTTGTTGGCTGCAAAAATGTCTTGTTTAAGAATTATTGGACCCAGAAAGACAGACATTGAATGTTCTTTCTCATTGGAAACTCCTGGCTCCAAATCTTCAGATGTTAGTACATAATCTGGAGCAACTGCAGAAACCAGGGAAGTAAAAGGGACCATGGCTGAGGTGACAGGAAGAACAGTAGAGAGGAATAGCACGGTAAAGACGATCTGAAGGGGAAGATGGGAAGATAGGAGGGCGGAGTAGATCATTATACAAGATGGAGGCTAAAATAACAGTAAGTATGTTAGAAAAAGTCACGAGGAATCATATTATTAACTTTCTACCAAAATGCCTATAATACACATAACGTCACCTTATAAATCAACACATCTTGTTTAAATAAAAATGCGCCCCCCAAAGAGCATCTAACAAAACCCCCAGTACTCTCTTAAGTTGTTGGGCAGCATTGTCCAGGATATCTCCAAAACTTTAAAGGTTATTGTATTGCACTTGGTTGGTCCCTGACCCTAGAGGTGAAAAGGTGGTCCATACTTCTGAAGACATTACAGATGTTGGACACAGGTCCCAGAGGCCCAGAGCTAAATCTGACCTTTACCAATAACTGCAACTTTAATAAACCAGCATGATTCCTAACTACATTCTAAGTATCTGTCCTTTACCCACACATAACTGTAGTCTCTCCCCTTCATCAAGGAAACTTCCTTCTGCATCAGACAGAAACCATTACAGAAATCGACAACCAATCAAAATGCAGAGTTGTGGAACTTAGTCCTAGCTGATACATTTATAATGTAACTCCTGCACCTAAGACTCTGGCATCGTTGTGGAAGAGAAGGTAGATAGATGGTAAGAGCCAGAGGATCAGGGACTTTGTTGTAATACTGTGTCTTGTAGGGATGACAGAAGCTACACCGGTGAAGTCTCATCAACATGGCTGCCTAACTGTGGTATGAACAAGGATGATATCACTAGACATCTTAATATGGAAGGTTCAGGGGGTCTCACCTGTAGACAAAGAACTACAGGCAATGAAAATATGCTGGGAGCAGGAGAAATAGTCTTCCCTCAGGAATCCCAGTAAGTGGTTATCCAATACCCAGCAATCAGCCCTGAAAACATTTACATACAAGTAACTTTATACAGACGGAGCAGGTTGTGTATAAATCTTTGTCTCCTTGGGTTGCTTTTAGAAGGCATTTTATCACAGCAACACAAAGTACCTAAGACATTGGTAATTCGTCAGGCGGAACATCCAGTATTTCTTTGTTTTAGGAACAAAGTGTTGTGCTTTGGAATGTATCGGGGGTATATCTTGGGAACTGGTTACTGTGATGGTCTGCATATGCTTGGCCCAGAGAGTGGCACTATTAGGAGGTGTGGCCTTGTTGAAGTAGGTGTGTCACTGTGGGTGTGGGCTATAAGACCCTCATCCTAGCTGCCTGGAAGCCAGTATTCTGCTCACAGCCTTCAGATGAAGATATAGAACTCTCAGCTCCTCCTGCACCATGTCTGCCTGGATGCTGCCATGTTCCCACCTTGATGATAATGGACTGAACCGCTGAACCTGTAAGCCAGTTCCAACTAAATGTTGTCCTTATAAGAGTCATGACCATAAGCCAAGGATGAGCCAAGGGTTAAATACTATGGAAAGAAAAAGACTACTCTAAAGCCCAAGACAGGAAAATCATCCTCAGTACTGGAGAGATGCCTGGAGAGAATCCACTGTCCTCGAAGCAGACTCAGGCTCAGCTTGCAGCACCCACGTGGCAATTCACAACCATCTATAGCTTCAGTTCCAAGGGATCGGACCCTCCTCTCTCTGACCTCCTCTGGCTCCTGCACACATGTGGCACACAGCCATACAGTAAGGCATGCACACATACACAAAAGTTTAGTAAATAACATTTTAATTAGCCTCATGACCGAAGTATCGATTAAGCATTAGAAGAGAACATCAGGAGGTATCTGGGAGCAGCACAGACATTCATTTGCATTATGCCGAAGATCCTAGAGGTCAAAGCTGGCTCATGAACAAGGCAAGGGAGATATCTGCAGATTCTTCTATGCTCTTATGTCTGTTGTATTGCTAGACCCTCAACCTAGAACTGACCTTAATAATTAAAATGGTATAAAAGTATAAAGGAGGGGGGGTGTGGGATGGGGATTCTAGAGAGGGAAAATGGGATGACATCTGTAATGTAAATAAATAAAATATCCAATAAAAATTAAAAAAACCAACCCCAAAACCTGGAGTAACCCTCAAAGCCAGGAGAGTAGAGAGAGACCATGGACGGGTTAAAGAGCCCAACAGAAGGATACAGATGATGCAATGGGAAAAAAAATAGGAAAAATGGGAGTGTTTGTAATGGGGGATGGGGGGGAGGAGGAGGGGAAGGGGGAGGGGGAGGAGGGGAGGAGGAGGAGGAGGAGGAAGGAAACCACAGAAGGCGAAGGCTGGATGAGTGCAGATAACACGAAGGATGTTCAATAAAGCCTAACGGGATCATCTCATTTTATCTTTGTCTAAATCATGACAATACAATTACATAATAAATGAAGTGATGTCACTTGGGCTAATAATGCTTCTTACATGAGCCATGATCAATCTAACACAAACCCTGGTGGCAGGCAGGAGGAATCTTTTGAGTTGTTGGAGAGGGTGATCCAAGCGACTCCCGGAATAACATAGTCCTCTGCCGTTGCCTCTAGCTGCATCTCCGAGGTTAAAGGTAAGTTCTTATTGCTGAAGACACCACATGCTTTGGACACAGGACTCAGAAGATTCAAGCTAGATCTGACCTGAGAGCCTCTTTCCTGTAGTCTAGTTTTCATAGTACTATACAGGCTGCCAAGTGGGGGAATAATCAATAGTCCCATCCAGCTGTGATGCCAATGAGCTATAAAAATAACCAGTATGGCAAGATAGTCTCAAAGGTGTACCATTTGTCTTCATAGCTTGGCAGTAACCAATAGCAGTCTAATTGGACTTAAGGGTCGCTTCATAAGAGAGAATCCCGCCTGGAACTAGAAACCTACCCAACAACCTGAGTTAATGAGGTCATAGATCTTAGAAGAGAGCTTGCTGTTATCACTTTACTGGACTGGAATGATTCCTAACTGCATCCTAAACTTATCCTTACGCCGACAGATAAATGAGCAGCTCTCACCTCTCATTAAAGAAGGTTCACTTTACAGCCAGTGGAGACCATCACAGAACATCACAACACACAATGGATTATGAGTGCCCATCCCCAGTGGATGTATCTGTGATACAGCTCCTGAACTTGAGAACTAGGGGACATCAGAAGGGAGGGGTATGTGTGGAAAGATTGTGAGAGCCAGAGGACCAGGATGTCTCCTGTGAGACTGTGTTATCTGGAAATGACAGGGGAGCTACACTCATGACACCTCAACAATATGGCTGCCTAAACAAGACCTGAACAATAGTAATATCAGTAGACAGTCTAATGTGGGAAGGGAAAAATATCGCAGGGGTCTCACCGCTCAAAAAAGAAATATGGGCAACCAGTGACTGCCTAGAGAATTAAAATTACCTTGTCCTAGAGATGAGCCTTCTAAGTGGTCACCTAATACAAAGTCGTCCGCCCTGAAACTGTCTCCACAGAAGCCATGATGAATGGACTCAGCAGGTTGAATTTCTGTATTTATGCATATATCAAAAACGACAATCAAAGAAAAAGAGGTTATCGATAGAGCGGTCATGAGGCGGGGGCATGGGAAGGTTTGGAGGGAGAATAAAGGAAGGGAGTGATATAAAATTATATCTCAATTAAAATGTAGTAAAATGAGGTACAGACAGACACACAATGAAAGGTTTACTCAGCTGTAGAGAAGATGAAATAATGAAATTTTCAGGTAAATGCACGAACTAGAAAGACTTGTAGTGAGTGACATAACTCAGGGACAGAAAGACAAATTTCGTGTGTTTTTTCTCATTTGCGCATCATAGCTTCAGATCTTTTCTTTTATGCTGAATGGACTTTTATGGCTGGAAGCCAGGAAAGGGCATTTGGGTAAAGGAAGGGGCTAACAGATTGTAGGTAAGAGCAAAGTAGAGAGAAGATGGAATCATCAATCAAGATGGAATTCTGAGGATGCAAAGTCTTAAGCTGTAAAAAGAACTGGAGTGTGGGTAAAACTGGGGGGTTAGGGGAGGGCTAACTCGAAAAGGATGGTGAAAAGCCCAGGTTAAGCCTACCGTCTTACAACTCAGTCAGACAACATAACTGAAGGAATAGTAGAACACGTGGAAGAAGAGAGAGGTGTACCACTGGTTACAGGATGAAGCTGGGATGGGTGTGGGGTCTGGGAGAGAAATAGGAATAGTGTGTGAGTTAGTCAGGACTAAGGATATATGGAAAATTCCCATGAAAACCATTAGTTAGTAAGCTAATTTTAAAACACAATAAAAGAGCTCCAACAGAATTATCCACACAAGTGGACAACACCACTCATAGGAGACACAGGTTATTAAATGAAAATTGTTCTTCTAGGCAAGGGATACCTTATCATGCGTTATTGGTCAGGGAGGCCCCAGAGGTTTTCAAAACAACACCAACTGTTGCCAAAGATACCACACACTTTGGCTATAAGACATAGGAGATGTCAATCTCAAACCCTTTCTTCTGGCTTGTTTTCAGAGTTCCACTGGTCCTGTGTAGACTGTAGGGGCAAGAGAAACGTTATCAACAGTTTGGGTACATCGATGAATTCTGCATGTGACAATAATGACCTGCTAGGCAAGATGTGTCCATTGTGGCGTATGCCCAAGTGATACAAATGTCACGGGGTAACCAACTGTATCCTGATTGAAACCAACGCCTGCTTAATTGGCTGCTTTGTACTTTATTCCTGGTTAAAAGCCCAGGGCTGGAAATGTTATAGGACAGCTATTAGAACTTACCGTTATTGCTAATTTCCTAAGTGGTCATGCTATCACATTTAAATATTTATATTCACACTCATAAACCTGGGCTATTTTCAAAAGCAACTGCACTGGAAGGCCACCTTAGATAAAGTAAGGGCTGAATCTGTAGACACAACTAGACACTGTATAGGTGGCATGAACAGATGTTAATTAGCAGTGTGAAAGGACTTAACAACTGCCAGGCATATATAAGAAAGAGTCCAGCATGAACTGTTGGTGCTGTGGATTATACAGAGGTGGTTAGAGATTTTATAGAAAGAATCGGAAGGAATTAAAAAGTCAGTGGACGTGAGCTGAGTTGGAAGAGTGAAAAACTGCAAAGTGTATCTTTGGGACTTGGCCTATGTAAATCACCTGGGATTATTTCCTGACCCCATGACACTTACGAGGGCAGAGTTCTGTCTCCTAACAGAAGCTGGGAGGCAGAGAGGCTGGGACAAACAGGAAATCTTTGGATAATCTTGAGCTTTCTCTAGCAGGCATTTTTAAGGTTACTAAGGGGATTTGTGTTTTAGAGATGTGATCATGTGAGTTTAAGAGCTATAAGTAGGATCTTAACACAAGTCATTGCATGCCAAGGTCGGGGTCTAGGTGAGATGAGAGGGTCTCTGGGAACCTCCTTACTGTGTAGCTACTAAGAGACTAAGGCTAAAGATCTTGACATGCGTGCAGAGGGAATGTGTTTGTGGAGGGGGAGGTATGGGACAAAGAGGAGTGGGAGAGGGAGAGTGGGAGAGGAAGAG
>NW_021604630.1:4286841-4313284 GCF_004785775.1 Grammomys surdaster
CAGGAGGGCGCAGGAGGGCGCAGGAGGGCGCAGGAGGGCGCAGGAGGCGCAGGAGGCGCAGGAGGCCGCAGGAGGCGCAGGAGGCCGCAGGAGGCGCAGGAGGCGCAGGAGGCGCAGGAGGCGCAGGAGGCGCAGGAGGCGCAGGAGGCGCAGGAGGCGCAGGAGGCAGGAGCTGATGCAGAGGCCATAGAGGAGTGCAGGTTGTTACTTTATACAGGGTGTTTCCAAAACCCATCTCCACCCAGTCTGCTTTCTTATAGAACCCACAGGACCACCAGCCCAGGGATAGCAACACCTACAGTGGGCTGAGCCTTCCCCCATCAGTCACTAATTAAGAAAATACCCTACATGCTTGCCGACAGCCCCATCTTATGGAGGAATTTTCTCAATTGAACTTCCCTCCTTTCAGATGGCTTTAACCTGTATCAAGTTGAAACAAAACTGTCCAGCACAATTGATCCCTTGTCAACCTGACAATAAAACACAACACTACTAAGTCACAGCCTTTCTTTCTCGTTCATCCCCAAGATCTCACATTTAAAAACACGGATGTCTTTAAAAGTCATGCAGTCCTTACACATTCAGACATATTAAAAGTTCAGTCTCTTTTTAAAATATTTGATCTCTTTAAAAATCCAAAATATCTTAAAAGATCAAAACCTTTCAGCTGTGGGCTCAAATAGAAATTAAATTCTTTCTTCAAGAGGAAAGAACCAGTCACAATCTGAGCGAAGCAAAAAACCAAATTCCAACGGTGTCAATAAACCAAAGTCCAATCATCTGGGATTCATCCATAATCTTCTGTGCTCCTCCCAGGGGCTTGAGTCTTGTCTCCAGTTCTGCCCTCTGCAGCACACACAGCTTGTCTTATATGTGTTGGTTAGTTCTATTCTAGTTCTTGTACTGTTCTTGGTACTGGCATCTCCAAATTGCTGGGGTCTTCTGCTGCAACTGGGCTACACTTTCACCAATAGGCACTCCTGGGTTCTCTTTATTGTGACAAGCCTCAACTTCTTTGCATGATCCTTTCAATCCTGGGCCTTCAATTGTCACTCAGGATATACACCTTCACCATTGGTCTCCCCTGGTTTTTTCACAGTGACATACCTCAGCTGCTCTCCATGAACCCTTAATGCCTTCAAAACCAGTACCAGTTGAGGGACTCTTAAACTACCAAGTTTGGCTGCCAGCACAAGATACAACCTTGGCTGCTGCTGTAACATAGTTTCTGTGTGTTGACTTCTAGGAAACACTTCCTAGAAGATTTCACTTCAGTGATGCTGGTATCTTAATTACTGATATTATCTCAGCTCCAGCCAACCAGAATTAAGCATCCCAACAAACCAAAGGTCTCATTTTAGTAGTTCTGGTATCTTCTTAATCACAGCTTCTTCTTCAGCCTCAGCTAACCAGAACCACAAACTCTTTATTCAAAGTAACCAATGTCTTTGATAGTCTTTAAACTTTTCCTCTGAACCGTCACAAGCCAAGCCTTCATCTTCTGCATTGTTCTCAACATTCTTATCTTCCAAACTCCTACAAAACTGTTCATGATAACAGAGTTATGAGTTTACAATTCAGCAGAGAAGCCTGCCTCACAGGCCAGGATGTTCAAGGTTACACACACACACACACACACACACACACACACACACACACGAAAAATATGTCTGAAGTGTGGGACCGGCCCCTGCTTTAACAGTTCTTTAGGAAGTGAGGAAGGTCGCAGGCATTCCTGTGTCCCTTCTCACATCTCTTAGCACTCAAGTGTCCCTTTGTTCTGTAAACATCAGGGTGGTAGCCTCAGAACCTGCTTAGGTGGCATCAGTGTCTGTTATTGTTGATTGTGACCTGGAAAGGCATCACCTGTGATTTTCTCCAATGGCAGAACTACCTATGTTCCTTCTGCTCTTCCTGGGCATCAGTGTACAGAGTGCAGTAAATGGACACATAGGACATTTGCAGAAGAAGCACTGTGCAATGCACACTATATGGACACGGGAGGGTTTCAGAAGCATAGCATATATAGTATGGACTATTTATTTTTGTGAGATTTCAAAGTCGGTTATTGTTTTCTTTTCCTTCAAGTGAGCCTATAATGTTTAATATTCATTTTCAGACATCTCAGGACCACTATCTTTGGATGGTATAAGTAGTCAGGTGCTTTTTGTATTTTAGCATAAGTGTCAAGTTTACCTAAGAATTCTGGGTAAATACTAGTCTCAAATGCACAATACCTTTTCAGCTCTGCACTAGATACGTGCCAAAACTTGTGCTTTAAAGCTCCAACTAATGTTCCCAGAACAGAGTAACAGTGAAAATCCCAACTGAAAAAGATTCTAGTGTCCTAAGGCACATAGTGTTGCTGGGATAAAATACTCTTCAAAAAGTAACCGAGGAAGCAAGGATTCATCTTGGCTCACAAGCTATAACCCATCGTGACGTAGCTTCTTCACACGTTATACTTCACACCCACAGTCAGGAAGCAGACCATTATTAATGTGATTACTCAAGTAGCTTCTTCCTTTTGTTGCCCAGGGCCCTGTCCCAGGGAGAGGTGCTGTCCCCTTTCAGGGTAGGCATTCCCATCTCAATGAACATAATCGTGATTATTCCCAGAGGCCAACAAATCAGGTTTCCCTGGAGATATTTCTTGAAGGGGATTTTAGACCTTATCAAGTTGACGATGCCGTCACAGCTACATACTGTGGTCGTGTTGATGCATACCGTATATATGATTAAAAATAAAACCCCTCACCCTATTTAAATATCCCACATATGTATGTACAATTATTACAGGTCAAGTTTTTAAAGCTTCACAAGATGAAAATCGTAGGATCAGACTTTAAGGAAATCATGCAATTATTGTTCTTCACATATCACAACAGAGGAGAAAAGGTCATGATTAATCTCAAGACTTCTTAAACACAATGTTTTTTGAAGCTAATCTTCAGAATGGGGAGAAAATAAGCCCTTGTCTGTGTTTTCCTTGATTAGCTTGTAGGCATCTAATACCGTCTTAACTTTAGTCTGATAAGTTTACTTTCTCCAAATACTCATATTAAACCCAAGCTTTATGATTATGTACAAAATTTTAATTTCAGACACAATTATCGTTTGATTAAAGTTATTACGAGTTCTCTCAGTGCCTTGCAGAATCCGTATTGGGTTTCTATAAGAGTTCTTGGGCTGTAGCTCCAGGCTCCAGTAAACAAAACAGCCTGACCTTTCCATCCTGGCAGTCTGGCCATTGTTATATAAACATGACCTTAAGCTTCAAGACCTTGAAATGATTTGACTTAATGTTTAGTTTCAAAGCTACTCTAATCCTGTTTTCTAGTTCCCTGGCATTTGAAATACCTCTTCACACAAAGAAAGAGCCTCGATAGGCTAGCCCAGGAATGTCAGGCAGTGTAAACACTGTTTTGACTTGGTGGACTTCTTCCCCTAGGATGCTAGTTCTTGTCTAAATTTTTCAAACTTTGTTTTTCTTTGCCTTTTCAGCCTCACCGTCGCACAATCCATTGTTGCTTCCTTGATTTTGGGTAATAGGTTAATCTGTCATACACATACACCATGGCTAGAGAAATAAATGACAGGATGGTGACTGCTGCCTCTAAGATGTTTTCTTTTTATTTGAATCAGATTGGGGAATAGAATTTTCAAGCTCTAACTTCAAATTCTGAAGGTGACCTCTTTGGTTAGTTAGGATGACTATTAATGAAATATCTTACTATGTAAAAAAGCAGATTTATTTAGTTACTCATGGGGAGGATGCAAAGGTAGTGACTGACATTGTCTAAGCTCTGGCAAAGGTCCTCAAAGGCATGGTGTCACATGAATGTACTCATACATGTCAGTAAGAAGCCACATTGCCAGAGAGGAAGATAGAGAGACTGAGAGCCACAGTTCCTTCTACAGATGGGTCTCCAGTGACCCCACATTCTATCCTGTCTATATGTGAGGGGGCAGATCCTCATGATTTGTGTCATTTCACTGGGGTCGAGGATCTGCAGGTGCCTTCGGGGCAATGCCATATTCCTTGCCTGCTTACCTTTTAGTTCAGGGTGTGTGATTGCCATGACTTAATTTACACTTTTGCCAGGAACAGCAATGCAAAAGTTTTTTTTTATTTTGTCAGAGGAAGGTTGTATTTTAATCATGTTTTCAGGTTTCTGTCTTCTGAGCTTCCCATGGCTTCTACTGTTTCAAATAGGAAGCAACACACTGTGGCTTTCTTTATTTAGATGTTGTAAACTTCACACTATGAAGTCTACAGCATTATCTCCTAAGTCATCATTATTAAGAGTAATAATTTGTCTCATTCCTCGGGTCTGAGTAGACTCGTTAACCATCTCCCAAGGACATCTAACTCTCCAAGAGCCCAGAACCTATCCTAAAATTGCAGCAGAGTGAGCGTCTCCAATGTGAACTGCATGAAAGACAAGCTGACTTCCTGCAGAAGTTGTGCCTGAGACAGGACTGGCACTCTGGGAGGTAACGGGGTGTTTGCTATGCTCAGGATGGAGCTATGCTATACCCAGGATGGAGCTATGCTATGCCCAGGATGGAGCTATGCACCTTGAAGGTGGAGGCGTGCTTGGAATCTGGAGCATCCTCCAAAGGCCACGTGGCAAGGGCACTAAAATTTCACAGTGGAAAAACCCACTCAACACAAAACAGGACAGCAATGGAGACCCAGAGACACAGACAGGGCAAAGACACAGAGAAGACCAAAAGCAAGAAAGACAAATGTGACTTTACCTGTTCATATCATCTTAGAGCATATAGTCTGTCATGCAGGGGAGCCAGGGCAGGAGCTCAAGGCAGGAAGTAGAGCAGAGGTCATGGAGGAATGCTGCTTACTGGCTTGCTACCCATGGCTTTCTCATACTGCTTTCTTATAGAGACTGGATCTCGCATAGTTCTCCTTGCGCCATCAATTGTTAATTCAGAAATGGTTCTAAAATCACCTTATTTTATATGCACATTTGTTCAGGCATTTTCTCAGTCAGGATTTCTTTTTCCACATACCTCTGACTTTTGTCAAGTTGACAAAGAATCACCCGTGACACAGCATTATTCATGAAATATTCTGTGAACATTTCCAAACTATTACCTTCTAAGAGAAAATAAGATTTGTCTCCTAAACCCATATTTAAAACTAGGCAGTCAAGGTGTGTGTGTGTGTGTGTGTGTGTGTGTGTGTGAGAGAGAGAGAGAGAGAGAGAGAGAGAGACAGAGAGAGAGAGAGAGACAGAGAGAGACAGAGAGAGAGAGACAGAGAGAGAGAGACAGAGAGAGAAACATACTGTGTGTGTATGCATATGTATGTGCTCACTGGTACATCTGAACACCAGGGGACAATCTCTGGTATCCCTCATTCTTCAGGCTCCATCCACCATGTGTTTGAGTGAGGGTCTCACTGGCCTGTTGCTTGTCTCTTGGCTAGGCTGGATGACTCTGTTAACCATTGGTTATAGCACAAGTTTGCTGTAGATGATGGATTTCCTGATTTCCTCTAACTGGAAATGATTACTCTGTCTTTGCTTGTAAAGCAGTTTTGCTGGGAATAAAATTCTAGGTGGGTGGGCTCTCTTTCTGCTTTGTCCTTTAAAGACATTTCACCATTTTTCTTCATTCTGTCCTTCACCTACATAGCCATGTTCACCAATCCAACAGAGAAGCCTGAGGCACTGACAGATTCTTAGGATCAAGGAGTCTTTGGGGGGAGGCTTCACTGGGGACTACTTTGGGTTTAGACCTGGCACAGTTAGTACCTTAGGATTAACATTATCTTGTATGCACACTCTGGTGAGGCTTGAGTATTGAATCCATGTGCATTATTAGGTTTGTTTCTCTGCTCTTCAGAAATAGTGAACCAACCCAGAACTTTGATATATGCAAGGAAGTCAAGTTTGGAAGGTCTTGGAACTGAGTTTTGATTTAGTAATTTTTGGGCAGTGGATGCTTTTTGTATACTGAATCTTTATAGTTTGTTAAAAATGTTCTTTTTAATTATAAGTAAAGATCAATTTTTGTGAATGTCCAATGGGAGCTTGAAAATGAATGTGCACCCTCTGTGACCACATTTCCTCATTTGTTAGCACACCAAGAACACTGTAAAATTCACCCCAGTATTTACTGGGCTGTTTTTACATGTAATGTAGCACCCACACCACAACTTCAGCGTCTCTCTCACAGTTTTGTTTTAGGATACACAAATTGGCAGAGACAGGTATGTCCCAGAAATGTCCAAGTCTATAATATCACAGAGTTCTGCTGTGAATGAGCCACATGTAAACCTTCTCCAGCTCTCTGGAAAAGGAATCTTCCCAGATAAACAGAGCCGGTCATGGGTACCAGGATTAGCCACTAAGCTTTAAAGATTCAGTAGACTGAGCCAGACCCCAGATCTGCAGAAGCAGCATTTCTTAGGACAGTGCTCTAAATCCAACTCCAACCTTCCTTGGAAGAGACAGAGGAGAGACATGGGTGTTGGGGCACAGACAAAGCCCTGTAGCTACAGATGCAGAGATCTGAATTAGGAAACTGTAAGACAAAAGAACACCTGGAGTCATCAAGGGCTGGAAAAGACAAGGAAGATTTTCTGTTAGAGCTTACTGGAAAGTCTGGCTTTGCTAACACCTGCATTTTGAACTTTTAGCCTCAGAGCTCTTAAATCATAGCAGTTTTTGGTATTTACCCACCAAATTTGTGGTGATTTATTATAGAATCCCTAGGAAATCAACAGGACTTGGCATAGTTTTCTCATTTCCAAACACAAAGCAAAAAATCTTGCAGTGGAATTAAATTTTATTTCACAGAGTTCCTAGTTCTAGTACAATGATACTGAAGCTGAAATTGTTTCAACATCAGGAGACTTACAGTTCATGTACATTTATTTGTATGTTGAAGACCCCAGAAATTTTCTCTGCAAAGAGAGAAGTCAAGAGGCTGGAATGGAGTTCCAGAATTCCCAGACTCTTCCTTGGGAATCATTTCCACTAGAGTATGTCCTGCACTGGAAGTTGCTGGGTGGTGCCATGGCAGGGGTAACAAACCAGTGAAAGCTGTGTGTGGCTCAGATGGAGAGTGTGCCCTAGGCTTCCATCCCCAGCAGTGCAAAGAGAAAACCACACTTAGCTGTGCCTGTGCCCACTGTTCTCCTTGAGTTCAGAGTCTGCCTGTCTGGGACCGGACCCCCCTGGCTGAAGTTTCTTCCCTGGCATTATGTCAGGGCCCAGCTCCATCTTCTCATCAGCTCTGCCTTCCACAGCTCTGTGCACAGGAGAGGATCCAAGGGGAAGGAAAATGGAGGTGGTGCCGACATTGACCCAGTTCAGAAAGGACTCTGAAGCACACTCACTCTATAAAGTATTCATGGCTCTAAAAGCCTTTTGAGGCGATTCAAAGTGTTTGCTTAGTTGTAGGTGGATCCAGATTGGAATTCTAGCTCTCCCACTTACCAGCTCTGATGGGCATTAGGAAAGTCAGGTATCCTCTGGGATTGTCACTGTCCTAACTTCCATAATGAAGTCTTGCCTCACACTGAGTCATGGCTGAGGGATTAACAGATAGAATTAAAAGAACTAATGAAGTGTCTGGCAGACAGGGGTGCTGAGGATTGTCACCAGTGCTTACAGTTCTCACCATGGTGATGGCTCTTTGCTTTAACCCACTGCTGTGCCTCAGGTTCTCCCTTTGTCTTATTAGTGGATAAAAGATTTGCATGCAGGAACAACTTGAGATCCTTCTATGATTCAAAATTAGCAATTCAATGTTTCTTCTGTGGCTGCAAATCATTACCATTTTCATTATTTGATGTGTTGATTTCTTTTCTCACATGCAGCAGAACTGTTAAGAATGGTTGAGGGGCACTATTACAGAGAAACAGTGAAGTTCAACTCATGTATGTATTTGGAAAAGCAATACGCTGTATTATTTATTGTGCTATCCTGTAGGGGACTCACAAATTATACATATTTAAAGGCTTTTTTCTTGTACATGTTTAACAGATTGTTGTCTTGTTCTGAATTTAAACCGAATTGACAGTTGGCTCGAAGTCTGCAGAATGGTCATTCATGCATTTTCTGTGTCAAAAAATCCCCTCAAACTTCAAAGGAGCTCACGCCCTGTCTTATACAACCATGTCGACGGACTCCTTTATTTTGAGTGCAGGTTGAGGTAATGCATTTTGCAAGCACAAACATAAAAACATCTTAAAATAATTCTTGTAATAAAAGTTTCATGTTAATAAATGTTACTTTGTGGTCCAGGATAACATTCCTATTGATACTACTGTTTATATCTTAAAGAAAAAACCACGAAATTTTACAAATTTTCTTCTGTGAAGTCTTCATAGTCTAATGTCCTAATGTATAAGCTCCAATAATATATATTACTCAACGCTTTTGTCTCCCTTTTTTGCCTCATCGTGGATCAGGGCTTTGTACTTTAGTAGCATACATTTAAACGTTGACTGTATCCCTAACCCTTGACCCAGACTCTTTGGGTAGCCTCGGTTCCTTGATGATGATGTATAGCCTGCTAGCCAAATAAATCTTGTCTGTCCCATGTTGCTTTAGCTAATGTTTTAGCACAGCAACAGAGATACAAGCTCAGACTTGGCAAATGGTAGATCGTGAAGGTTGGCAGGGCCCAGTTAAGTGATAAAGGAATCCAGAGGTGCAGTTCATATTCAGAGCAATTTTTTTTTTTTTTTTTTTTTTTGTGACTAGGTCTTTGCCCTCACTTTGCCCTCCGCTTTCGACTAAACATGCACAGTGTCTTTCTCACTGTTACACGCTTGAAATGATAGAAATTTTCATCCAATCCTCACTGACGTTTGGATTGCAGGCTGGCTTTGCGCATGCCTACTCAGCACCTTTATCCATAGCCTCAGAGATGCTACCGGTGTCAGTAGCATGCCCTTTCTCACTTGTGCAAACTGGCACGTGCACACTGTGCTTAGAGGCGTTGCTTGGCAACTGTGCCTCTACCAACTGTATAAGGCCCTGGTTGGCAGACGTTTAAGCCCTGAGGTCCTCTGTGCAAATGTGCATTGGTGAGGCTCGGTTTCTACTAAGGCCTAATATTGGGCCCGAGGACCAGAAAAGATGAGAGGTTTGGAAGGGACCTGAGGCCAAATGTCCTTTGCCATGAAGAAAATCTTTGGGGCTAAGGAAAAGACACCCTTGGGTTTCTGCGATGCCCCACAAATGACTGTCTCTGAGTTTTTCTTCGGTGAAAATCCAAACTATCCGAAATATCATACAACATACAGACCTTTGGGGCACATCCACCGGGTTGCAGCTGAGGGCGATGCAGCCCAGATAGAGATTCTCATTATGCTTGGACAGTGCAGCGTGCACGACAGAGACCGCAAGGACAGGTAATAGAGGAAGGAGGGCAACTGTTTACTTCCTGGGCAGGCTACTGTGGGAGAATAGTTGTCTTCCTGACGTCGCTCTGAGAGCCTGCGTCCCCACCCAGCAAGGGGAGGAGTCTGCCTGTGCTTCTAGGGCTCCACACCCCAGACCAGCACACCTGGGAGTTCAGTTCTGGGTCCTGAACTGCCAAACAGGAACTTTTAACTGCTTTCTAGTCTCCTCTGCTTAGCCCAACAGAGCTGGCAATCACAGCTCTGTCAAGTGTCTGTTGTTGTCAAAATGCTGAGGTCCCTGTGGCCGAGAGCTGTGCTTTCCACTGAAACTTAATATTGACTGGGGTTTGGGGGTGGGGAATAAAGTGAACCACGTGTTCTTTTTTTTTTTGTGATCTAAAAACCTAAAAGAATCTATTTATTTTGAATTTGATATAATCTGAGTTTTTGCCAACCACGGGTTCTATTCACAGAGCACGCACGCACACCAATCTGTGGCGCTGTGTTAAGAAAAAGGCCGTGATCTAGTGATCTAGCAGCTATACAAATGGAGATCTTCCGTACTGGTGTTGGGAAAAAAAAAACACGTGCTTCTGAACAGCTCTTCCTTCCCATTTCCTCCTCCCCTCCCTTGTCTCTTCCTGCTCTTCCCCCCCTTTTCCCCCCTGCTCTTCCTCCTCCTCCCCCTTTCCTTCTTCTCCATCTTTTTCCTTTACCTCCCCCTTCTTCTTCTGTCCCCTTCCTCCCTTGGTGTCCGCCCCTTCCCCTCCTTTCCCTCTTCCTCCTCCACCCCCTTTCTCTTTCCTCCCTCTTCCCACCTCTCCTCCTCGGGCTTCTCATAACACTATGTTTTTGAAGCTGACTTGGGGTTTCTTCTGGAGAAAGTTAAACAGATGTAAACCCAGGAATTAATAGAGACATTTAGTAAAGGACACTGGATACCCAAGATAGAGAAGGCCAACCAAGGACTGTGTGCAGGCTTCTCAAGACAGTTGCCTATCTGTCCTTTTTGTTTCGACCAGGAAACTGAGGCACAGGAAGGCTGAGAGATACCTAGTAAGTGACTTAGCTGAGAGGAGAATTAATTCTAAGGGAAGTTTAATTCAAAGGCAATGCTGTTTTTTTTTTTAATTGAAAGAAAAAAGGTTCATATGTTTTCTTATCAAGCTTTCCCCTCCTAACACTCCTCTCAGATCCTCCCCATCCCCAGCCACGGACTCCAACCCTTTCTCTGGTTAAGAAACAAGTAAACAATATCACCTCCCCCCAAAAAACCCCAAGAAATTCACACAAAAAATCTCATAAAAACACAAACATGGAACGGAAAAGCAAAAGACCAATAAAACACACACACACACACACACACACACACACACACACACACTGGTCAAGCAAAGCAAAAGGAGATAAAGTGTACAAAAATGCCATTGAGTTTTGTTTGTTTGTTTGTTTGTTTTGGGCCATACTTTTTTCTAGTCACACAAGCTGCTCTTGGTAGATTCAAATGAACAGCTCAGTGGCACAGCTGGTCCCTAGCAGGAAGGAGATCATGTGATCTATGCACAGCTCACACGGAGATAGGAATTCAAACAGGATCCCTTTTCTTTAGTAAGAGTGAATCTTGTCCTTCTTAACAAGAAGAACACTGAAGATTTGCTTAGAAGACAGAAGAATGACATGATATTTAATGTTATCTTTACACAAACAATTGTGAGTTTTGTGACCGTGCTCTACAGTGTCATAAGAATTCCTCTCATCCCCACAGGACGGCTTTGCATTTTGCCTGTGTCTATGGCCGGCTACCAGTGGTGACTGTTCTAGTGAACAATAAGTGTGAGATCGACGCCTTAGACAAGAACCACATCACACCTCTGATGAAGGTAGGTGGCAGCCGTTGATTTCAGCATGGGCTAGATGGGGTTGAAGCTCTTACAATGGAAAGAACTCTACCTCCTTTACCTCTTGCTTGCTGGCGAACCCTGCGGGGACCTTTATCTTGAATTCCTCGAGCCGACCGTCTGTTTCTTGTTATAAATTGCAGTCTGTCCAATGCTGGAAGCAGAAATGCGCGACCGTGCTGCTGGAGCACGGCGCCAATCCGAACATTATCGATAAAAGTGGCAACAGTGCCTTGCACTACGCTGTGTACAACGGGCATGAGGAGATGGCGGCCCTACTGCTTCAATACAACGCTGATATCGAACAAAAAACCAAGGTAAGGTTCACGGGCATTTTCATCTCAAAAGTCTCTGGAATAGATGTTTTAACAGTGGCAGGGGTGGGGATCGAAGTTTCGTGTTGAGAAACCCAAGTGTTTCCTAAGTGGTATTTAGAAAGGACTTAACCGTAGAAGCTGTGAGTTTGACATCCATACTTTGACAGAAATATTTGATGTACCACTTTCTTTGACACGTTTCATATGAAATAGGTGAGAAATCACTGAAATTGATAATAGTAAAATTTTCTCATTTTTTTCTCTCTCTCTCACACCGTTCCCTCCCCCCCCCCCCCTTGTAAAGCAACCTCAGTAGACAGCAAAATTTACTTTGGAAATGGCTTTAGGTTAAAACTCCAAGACAACAAAAATACTTACGTAAAATGAAAATCGCGATGCTTTTTGGCAAATGATTGCCAAGTAACCCACAGCTGAAGAAGAGGAGGTGTGGTGGAGTGGAGATGACTTTAGGCTAAAACTCAAAGACAAGAAAAGTACTTACATGAAATGAAAAAAATTAGGGACTTGAGACAGTAAAGCAAGAGAATTGTAAAAAAAAAATCAGTAAATGTGTGCTGATGCAGTGGTTCTTCATGTCGAAGGTAGTAATTTGTGGTTGTTTGAACAAGAAAGCTACTTGACTGTCAGCATATCTAGGGATCAGTTGAAGGAAGATTCTGGAAATGTAAGACTGGTGGTGACTAAGCCCTAATTATGTGGAAAATAGAGGGAAGAAGGAGCTGTTCACTGGTATATTTTCTGGAAGAGATATCCATTTAGGTAAAACAAAACAAAACAAAACAAAACAAACAACAACAATGAAACAAGCTCTGCTCTAAAATGTACAATTGCTTGCTACCGAGATGAGTGGGGTGGGGGTGGGGAGGGGGGTGTCAAATATTTAATTGTTTATATGTTGCTTTTTTTACATATTGAAATTCTGTTGCGTTCCGAGTTGCATGGTCCCTGATTTTAGCCACTGAGTACCTCTTATCAGTCAAATACCCAAATGATGAAGAGACTCCCTTCCATGCCCATACAGACGAGTCTGAAGTTCTGTTTGTGTAGGTTCTGGCTCTCAGCTGCAGTCGTGCATGGTTTGATTCAGTACATCTAATAAGTAATGGGCATGCATCTCAAAATATTTCCTTGAGATTCAGAAACAACTTCTGTTTTTAAAAGGGGACCACAAACAGATAACTGGAATTAAAAGTATTCCTGGGATTAAAATCCTGACATCTCTAAAGAAACTAGAATTTGATTAGCTACTACTTACTGCTAGTGTATGCTACTTCCTTTCTAGTAATGCTAGCTTAACTCTCCGTTTACTTCTGTGTTGAGAAGCTAAATGGAGCGTTATCAAGGTGTTTTTTTTTTTTTTTTTTTTTTTTTTTGTGGCTGTGAGAAAATAATCCAGACCGAAAGGCAACTTCAGGGAGAAAGGGCTTTATTTTAGTTGACAATTCTAGGTTTATCATTTTTGGGAAAGTAACCACAGCTGAAGCTTGGGTCATAGGTTGGTGTCATAACATCTGTACTCAAAGCAGAGAGAAATGAGTGCGTTTATGCCCCCTTGAGAAGTTTTTACTCTTAAACAGTTCAAGTGTCTGCCTAGGGAATGGTGCCGCCCACAGCAGGCTGAGCCTTTTCACATTAATTTTTGTTTGTGTGTTTTTTTTTTTTTGTTTGCTTTGTTTTTTGAGACAGGGTTTCTCTGTATAGCCCTGGCTGTCCTGGAACTCACTCTGTAGACAAGGCTGGCCTCGAACTTAGAAATCTGCCTGCCTCTGCCTCCCAAGTGCTGGGATTAAAGGCATACGCCACCACTGCCCAGCTCTTTTCACATTAATTAAGACAGTCTGCCATAGACATTTGTATAGGCTAGCCCAATGTAGACACTTCCTCATTGAGACTCTCTTCCTGGGTGATTCCAGGTTGTGTCAAGTTGACAATCAAAGCAATCTCTCACAATCAATAGTGACTACTAGCTTATAGACTGAACCACTTTTCTTCTATCAATAATTGTTCTCTACTTTTAGAGGGTCTTCAAAGATTTCATAAGTAGAGATTTCTTTTTTAAAGGTTTCACATCAGTACATTCTTCAAGTTAACAGATGCTTAAATGTCAAATGCAAACAGAATTTTCTCTGTGAGGACATAAGAAAACATGAATTTTCTTGTTGCTTGAATGGTTATCTGTTTGGTCACCAATGATGCTCAGTTGATAAAGCCTGGTAGTTGTAAACACACACACACACACACACACACACACACACACACACCACACTACAAAGTCGATAGGAACCATTTAACTTCAGCTTCTATGTGACTAGTATTGATCATTTTGTAAATGCTGGAAAAATTGAACACAAGTGGTGTATAAATTATCAAAGGCAGGATTCTTCCTGCCTAACTATGACGGATGAGTCTTTTTATTACATTTTGGAAGGCTTATATTCCTAAAACACACTTGACTTATATATACCTACTGGAAAACACACCACAACAGCAATGAAAACACAGGGGACATGGGCTCAATGTGGCCCTGGCTCCACTCACTCAGTTTCCTCCATGACTTGAACCTACTGTTAAGCTTCAGGAGGCTTCTGCACAAACCTTAACTTCACATTGCTCCCAAAGAATTAAGCCCTGCCTCCCTTGAACCTTGTACCTTTGGGTGCCCATGCAGAAGGTGGTCACGTTGTTTGAGGCCCAAGTGTACTTATCCGCCATGATTTTACAGTTTTCTTAATGTTTGTATTTGTACCGTCCTTTGTAAGATTTTTGGGTCAGCTCTAATTTTTTTTAAACTACAAGTTGGTTTTGTCGTTTTTGCAGGATGGCTTCACACCGCTGTTGCTGGCACTCAGAGAAAAGAGGGTGGAGGTGGCAGAGTTTTTGGTAAAAATGGGAGCAGATATACATGTTGCAGATGAGCTGCAAAGGTAAAGTCACTTGAACTCAAAAGAAATGTAACCTTAGTGGGATTCTGGACTGGTAACAGTCACTCAACTCAGAAACATGTGGGCGGGAGAAGAGGAGTAACTTACAAGGATACAGTGAAAGCAAACACATAGTGTCAGTTTCGTCTGTTAGGGAAGCAGCAATTGTTTGAAGTGAGCAATGCAAATAACAATAATAATAATAATAATAATAATAATAATAATAATAATAATAGCACTCATGCGCGTGTGCGTACACACGTGTACACACACAAACACACACACACACACAAAATGTATGTACAGTCACATTGCCTTATAGCACTGACTGAGGAGTTTATGAGATAAATGAGTTTCATTTGTCTTTAAAATATATGAACTTTTAGTATGATTTGTTCAATTCACAATAAAACTGTTTGACCCTCTTAAGGTATTTCCTTTTTTTCTCATTTTTAAGGTTTTTTTTTTTTTTTTTTACTTATTTATCTTACTTAAAATAGTTTTTCAGTAACTCTGAAAATTTCATGTGACCTATTTCGATCATGCTCAACCCCAGCTGTTCCCCTTAACTCCTGTCTGTTCTTCCCCAATCTTTTTACCCCAACTTCATGTCCTCTCTTTTTATTTTTAAATTAACAATACCTGCACTCCAGTTTGGTCTGTGAGTTTCTGCATTAATCACTGCTCACTAGGCAGGAAAACCTCTCTAACGAGGTCGCGGAGATCTTAGAGTATCCACACGTTTTCCTTCTTGCGTACTTGGAGACACTATATTCCAGGATTAGAAAACTGTAATATGAGGGATGGCTCTTTAATTTGCTTTTCTTTGTAGAATATTGATATCGGCTTATCCTTACGTGACTTTATTTATTGTTACTAAATGTTCTTCACCCTCCCCGATTTATTTTAATTAATTTATATTTACTTGGCCACGGAAGGGGGATAAGACAGTGTTAATTGGATAAACTTTAATGAAGGTAAGTCATAAGCAAGTGATAAGAGAGCAGGCTTTAGATTCATTCAAGACTGGATGTAGTTCTCAGTTTTCCCAGTAGCTAGGCACATCATCTTCAGAAGGATGCCCACAGCAAAATATACCCCCTGATTTGAAACAGAGGATAACATCCTTGATAAGTGGTTATAGGATTCTTTACATGGCATTTATTTAGTGTATAGCACACAGTTGTTAACATCATTAACTGCAAGCACCATCAATTTTATTATTGTTTTCATAGTACTATTGCTCAAATCATTCACTGAATTATTTCAAAGCATTCATTGAATTATATAATCTTCAGCTTATTAAGAAATGTATATGTAATATGTATATAACAGGTTAGTGTATGTGAATTCTTCTTCAGCTACTTCAGATGCATGGCGTAAGCACAGCTATTTTCTTTCAAAGGTCATGAAGTCAGGGGTTCTACTTCAAACAAAACAATGGGCAAAAAGATTTTCTGTATGTGTTCTTCTTTATCTTGGGATATAGCCCAACAAAGAGGAACAACTGTGGTCCCATGATGCTATGTCTGGTTAGAAAATGGTCAATTGTACACAGCCAGACAAGACATTAAGTTGTCAGGACACATCTATGTAGATTTAACTAATTTCATTCATTTTATAACAGTGAATCTATATATCTGCTGTTTTAGAAACACCTTGATATACGCTATAAGATGTGGATCAA
This sequence comes from Grammomys surdaster, assembly GCF_004785775.1. Lineage (NCBI taxonomy): Eukaryota > Metazoa > Chordata > Mammalia > Rodentia > Muridae > Grammomys > Grammomys surdaster. The sequence goes on from NW_021604630.1 coordinate 4,303,071, forward strand.
GAGATCTGGCTATATTACTCCTTGAGAAAGGTATTGATTTCTTCTACAAGGATGTCTTTGGATGGACAGCACTACGTTACGCTATTGAAGGCCACTGTACTTTGTAAGTATTTCCATGAACATATTAAGTAAAATTATCTTGAAGTTCAAAAGCAAACACAGCTATTGCATCATCCTGTCGAGGCGACGTTGTACTGTGCAGGCAGTTTCAGAATGGCAGTGACTTAGTCCACTCAGTCAGTCAGGAATGTAGAAACATAGCTAGGGACTGCATTGGGAACAGAATACTTATGCTGAGCTTATTTTGGCGGATGTTGCGCATTGGACCCGGTGCCTGGTATGTTTCAGGCGAGTCTCCCATCATTTTACTAAAATCTCAGCTAAGAGATCTAAAGACATATTTAACCTTAGGAATCTCAGCATTTTTCCATGTTATCCTGAAATATAACCCCTAGAAATGGGGTCTAAATAGTATCTACCCCATTTCTGATCTTTTCAATAAGCCGAGTGTCCAGTCAGGTCTTGAAATGTCCGTTTTAGCACACAGTCCCACTTTCCTGTGGGAGCTATCTTCTGTACCTTACTCCTTGATTCTCCAGCAGCCAAAGGGGTTTCTTAGATCCAAGGAAGCCAATTTTCTTTAGAAAAATCAGACCGAGCAGAATGATAGCCCATCATTCTTTTTGTCTGTTGGTTCCATCACTATTAAAACATGCCCCGAAATTGAGTACCAGATAATCTTAACGACCACGCTGTCCACACTAAGCCAGACCTCTAAGTCCTCAGTAAAATATACACTTAGCCCTGAAAGTTACCATATCTTAAGCTCACATGGACTTATTTTGTAAAATCCAACTGTTATTCTTAAAGCAACACATCATCTTTTGGCAATTGGACTTCCTGCCTTCTGCCACAAACGTTGTTAGCAATCTGGCCCTTCCCACCCATTCAGTATCTTATACAGAACTCACCTATTAGCTTAGACTTTTTTTGGTCAATTTGCATCGAGATATTTGCTGACAGATATAAACTGTATAAAAGTTCAAATCATGTTGCAGAAACCCCGTGAAGTTTCTCTATTGATTAATACTAGATCTGTACCACAAGCCAATCATACCCTTTATGTATCTTTTCCCAGGTGCTGGGATGCACCGTATTAACCTGTCCAGAGCTGCTCTCTCTCTCTCTCTCTCTCTCTCTCTCTCTCTCTCTCTGTCTCTCTTTCTTCTTCTCTTCTTCCTCTCTCTCTCTCTCTCTCTCTCTCTCTCTCTCTCTCTCTCTCTCTCTCTCGGTCTGTAGTAGTAACATTTTCCCTCTCCCTGTTTCTGTCTCTTTCTGTCCTTCTGTCTATAGCAGTAAAAATTTCCCAAGTTGGGGGGTGGGGTGGGGGAAAAAAAAATTTCCCAAGTTATTTCAGCCCTGGTCTCAGGTTTACAGAGACTTTTTAATTCTTCCCCACAAAGAAGCAGCTAAGCACATCTCTGGATTTAAAGACCTGTAGGACATAAGAGAACAAAATCACATCAGGTAGCTGAGGTAGCTGGGTGTGGTGGTGCACACCTTTAGCCGCAGCACTTGGGAGACAGAGGTAGCGGATTTCTGTGAGTTTGAGGCCAGCCTGGTCTACGAAGAGAGTTCTAGGCTAGCCAAGGCTGTTACACAGAGAAACTCTGTCTCAAAAAACCAACCAACCAAAACAAAACAAAAAGGAAAAAGAAAATAGAGTTATTTGGAGATAATTATGATGATTTAAAATAGGCAGGGGAGGATAAAGATGAGAGCGAAGCCAGGTGTTGGGATGAATTCCCTTTCTGCCCTCAGTGGGACTGATTATTTTAGTAACAGTAAGCAGTCATTAATGAATCAGGTAATATATTGATAAAACGCTTAGCTTCAAATGGTTAAACAATGCATTTTCTCTGAATTATAAGCCACAAAACAGAACAGCTCATAACCAAAAAGTGAGGGCTTATAACATTTTCTAAGCAGCTGTAATATTTGAATTTTAGACAGTGCAAAGAAATACACATTAGCCTTTATTTGGAGTTGAAAAAGAGCTCAGCACCAGGAAATACGTGTTGGCTTCGGTATCTCCCTGCACATGTTTTAATACTGTCACACAAAATCTTAAAAAGAAGCATACAGGATGCAAGCAGTGAAATCCTTATTTATTTATTTATGAATAACAATAGCTATGGGAAAGAACTTGCACAATAGTCTTAGTTGTGGAGGGAGGATATCCTCTGACATCAGGGGACATCACTGCTTGTCAAGCAAATCCCGTCTATCCCCTAAGCTTTATTTCTCTCATTTCATGCCCCCTTTGCTTTCATCTTTTTTCATCTCTCATTATACGTTTCATTAAAAGACTCAGAGCTCATAAATTTCAAACATGAGGTAAAAACGTCGAGTGGTTCCTCTACTATTTCCAGTGATAGTCTTTACTGAGAGGCAGGGTCTCACGTACCTCATGTGGCCTTGAGTTCACTGTGTTTCTAGGGTTGACCTTGGGCCTGCTGATCTTTCTGCCCCCACCTCCCAAATGCTGTGATTACAGGTGTGTGTCACCACTGTGCCTGGCTATATGTGATGGTAGAGACAGAACCAAGGCTTGGTGCGTGCTAGGCAAACACTCTGCCAATGGAGTTACACCCCTGCCCCCAGCCCCTGTAATATCTTAAGGACTAAATGTACTAAAATGCGTTTTTAAAAATCAGTATCAAAGTAGTAATTGTGTTTATTATTTTTCACACAACAGTAGACAGACACTTCTGGATTTTGAAGAAAATCTATATATTAACAAAAAACGCAACAAACCAGGTAAGACTTATAATGAACTGCTCTTTGCAGTCCTAACATACACAAAAATGTCAAACTAAGAAAGTTTTCACTCTTAGGGAGGGATCCATGGCTCCAGCTGTATATATAAGGGAGGATGGCCCTGTCGGGCATAGGTGGGAGAAGAGATCCTTGGTCTCATGAAGGCTGGACACCCCAGTGGGTGGGAATTTGAGGGTGGGGAGGTGGGAGTGGGGGCTATGTAGGGGCACATCTGCAGAGAAGCAGGAGGAGGGGTGATGGGATAGGGGGTTCCTGGACGGGGGGTGGGGGGAATGGGGTAAGGGGATAACATATGAAATGTAAATAAAACATCCAATAAAAATATATATATAAAGTTTTCACTCAAAAAGACTGAAAATTACATTCATATTTTCTTGAGTTCTTTCTGAATAGTCTACAGGTCAGAATGATCTCAGACATAAATTAAATGAACTTGACAATAGGAAGTGTGATCTTTTGAAAAAAAAATCATGTGGAGAGTCACTGAGGAAGAACCTTAATATTGACATCTTGACTTCACATGCAAGCACATGTATGCACATAGATAACCCCACCCCCATGAACACGTGCATACAGAGAAACAGAGACACAGAGAGACAGAGACATACCCACAGAACAGAAAGAGGAGGGAGAAAACAAAACCAACCAAAACTTTTGTTTTTATAGAAGTAGAAGTTGAACCCAAGACCTCCCGAGTTTTGGGTAAGTGCTGCATAACTTTCTTTATCTCCAGCTTTTTATTCCTATTGTTTTTGCTCACCACCAGAAGGTATGAAAAATGTTAAAAGCCATATATATATATATTTTAAAAATTAAACTAATATATTGTTATGTTTGTGAGAACACATTATGGGCATGCACATGCAGGTCAGAGGACTGCTTTGTGATGTTAGTTCTCTCCTTCTCCCCTTACATGGGTTCTATTGACTTGAATGGTCAGGCCTGCATGCTAAGTGACATTGCCTCATGGGCCATCTCATTGCCCTCCAAAAGCTTTTATAAAAATGACTTTATTTAAGTGCATGAGCATTTTCCCTGTATGTACATGCATCATGTGTGAAGTGCTGGTGAAGGCCAGAAGAGGGCGTCGGATCTCCTGGAATGCAGTTATAGACAGTTGAGAGCATCCCTGTGAATGTTGGGACTTGATCCTCTGCAAGAGCAGTAAGTGCTTTTAACCGCTAAAGCCATCTCGCCCATCTCCCCACCCCCCAACCTCTGTCTTTATAGCAGTTTGCTCCCTAATAAAAGAGTTTGAGAGAAATGATGTCATGCTTGTACTGGTGGCAGTGATTGGACCATCATGTTCTAGTTATGTCTAGTAGGCTCTTAACAACTTCACAAAGCTGTACGTTTAAAAAGAGCATATCTTCCCAGGTAACATACGGCCGCTCTGGTTCCTTTAAATGTTTCTGTGTTAGGTGCAGTTCAGAATGGATAAATTCTCAAGGAAATGCTCTAATAATTTTTCTGCCGGAGAAAGAATGTTAAATGGATTTGAACTTTGTCCTACAGATAAGAAGAACGAGAAATAGCTTTCACCGAGAAAGCATATTGTTTAATGTCTTAGTTAGGGTTTTACTGTTGTGAACAGACACTATGAACAAGGCAAGCCTTATAAAATACAACATTTATGTTGAGGCTGGCTTACAGGTTCAGAGGTTTAGTCCAGTATCATCAAGGCAGGAACATGGCAGCATCCAGGCAGGCATGGTGCATGAGAAGCTGAGAGTTCTACATCTTCATCTGAAGGCTGCTAGCAGAATACTGACTTCCAGGCAGCTAGAGTGAGGGTCTTAAAGCCCACACCCACAGTGACACACCTACTCCAATAGGGCCACACCCTCTAATGTGCCACGCCCTGGGCTGAACATATGCAAACCGTCACAGCTAGTACAACCATCGCACTGCTGACTCTTGAGGCTTTTCATTAGCACCTGGAAAGTCTTTGCAAGGCCCTTCTTCCTGGTTTTGTGTTTTGAATCCTTCCCCTACAGGGTACAATGTCTATAGGTAAGTGTCTTTGGGATATCTTCATCCTAACCTGGAAAACCGATTACTTGAAGAACCGCTCTTCTGTTATAGCCCACTTATTCTCTTATTGGATGTGATTAAGAGTGTTCAGAGTGGTATGGCCGTAGACCATATCCCCTTAATTCCCTATGCTGTTGATCCAGATATGTCAGGCGGTTTTCTTGATGTCATTATTTTAGAATATGACATCATTTTAAGTTAGTCTCATACTAGTCTGCTGGGATTATAGTCACTGCACACAACAGCTTACGTTTCATAAATGTTGTTTTTTTCTTTCTCCTTGTGTCCCACTAATACAAACAAGAGAAAGAATCTTAATGCATTCATTGCTCCACCAGCAGTATAACCCATATTATAGTACTGTGGGGGACTCCCACAGTCCGTTTCCCAATGAACATCCTTCCGGCAGAGCTCCCAAGTCATTGATTTTGAATATTTGATACTTTCCTTTCATTGGTTTAAAGTGCATTTTTATGTCTTTCTTTAGCAGAACAAATAGATGCTGGAAATGACTCATTAGCCAAGTAAGTCTTACACGCTGATAAAATCTGTTTGTCATGAAAGTATTGAGTGGACAGAAGAGAAAGAAGCATCTAGTTAGCATTCCTCCATGGGAGGCACCACATTTTACAGTTCAAATACTGTTGTTATCATCACTGTTTGTTTCTCACTAACTAGGCAGCTGCAACCGAGAGTCGCCCATTCATGCTTTGACTGCCATCTTGCTGGCTGCCCAATCCATTCTCTCCATTATCCACAGGTTGACGAGGACCCATGTAGCCCTCGAGAGCTAGATAAGGTCTATGTCAGATCAATCTTGAAAGCCGAATTTATAGATGAGCTCCTTTGGGATTTTATTGGGAAGTACAGCTATACCACACACATTTGTCTGAGAACTTTGATAATTGCAGTGTTAGTCGGTAACCATGTCTTGAGTACCAACAGTTGTCTGCGTCCCTTACATACGTGGACTTAGGGCCACAGGAACAACTTCAAGAGAGAATTTTCTCTTCTGGCAATGAAGCGTATTTGTGTGCTGAGCATATGATCTATATTGTATTTAATACTTTGAAGAAGATATTTGGAAATTTTATTCTGATTACTAATTTTTCATTTTGTTTTTCCTTTAAGCTTCTATGCATACTTACTCAAATGACATTTTATTTTATCTACTCTTGGCTTTTTTTTGTGTGTGATGATAATTTTTTTTTTCTGTAAATCAGCTTTTCTGGTTTCCCTCTCGTTTGTCCTGTTTGTAAAATTGCTGCCAGCGAAATATTCTGTTTTCCTGCAGAGAAGATTAAAAAGCATTAAGAATTTTTAGAATTTGAAGGAATCAAAGAACCAATCAAAATATACTCCTGTACTTCATCCAGATGGAGAACTGAAAACTCCAAAGATGTGAATGTGAATTCCCTGGATGGACAAAAAAGTGGCACAGGGCACAGATGATGTTAGACTCACGGGCCTTAGTATTCAGGCCAATTGTCATCTTATGCTTGATTCTATAGATGGATATTTTAATAAAGTAACTGGGAAGGGAGCCCAGTAATTGCACTGGCACAGGATAAGAATAAAATTAAGAGAGTGGAGGAAAAGAATGGTGTTAACAGAGAGTGAGACTGGGAGGAGATAGGGGGCTGCCATCAGGACGTAAAGTGAATGATGATGATGATGATGATGATGATGATAGAATGCTGTTAACAAACAGATGACATGGATAAGCAGGAGGAGACTGGTTTCAATAGAAAAGTGGTTTTAGAGAAAAGACTGGAATGCAGGCATATTTAATAAATTTGGTAAGAAGAAGACAGGGATTAAGGACCCAAGATATTGAACGTTTATATGCAGGCCCATTAAAACGTGCCTGCACATAAACGTGAAACACCCATGGCAGTCTTGATAAAGATGCTGCTTGTTTGTTTGCTCGGAGGAATGGAAAGACATCAGCACTTCTGTTGAATGTCCGTAGAATAATTTGAGCCATTGCGGGGGTCAGTCTCTGTAACAGCTAAACTTAGATAACTATTTATGTCACCTCAACTTACAAGATGCCTTAGGGCCCACCAAGCACCAGGGCGTTAGAAGTTGAGGAACAAGGTGTGCCTGTGGCTGAGGCGGGTTTCTCCCTCCAGCTTTGCTGAACCTGGATGGTGAGCAGGACCGGTTTAGGATCTCCTGGCACTGAAGTCCCCAAGGCTCTGTTGGGTAGTAGTAAAATGGCTGTGTGGATAGTTGAAGCTCTGCTTAGCTTGATGCTTTGAATGCATCTTTACTTAGGATATTCCCGGGCTGGAGATATTAATTCTGGAGATTCTCCTTGAGTCCTGCGGAAGTAGAACTGGAAGTCAACCGCAAAAAGTAGTTCTAGAGGATCCGGAGGAAGAGTGCCGACAACGGGAGACTGGTTTTACAGAAGTCTTTCCCCTCGTGTGTCTGGGGACTTTTGAAAGTTCTTAAGTGTTTGATTCTTTATGTAAACACGAAAAATGCAAGAGGACTGGGAAATAATTGGAATTTAAAAATTTAAAGTATCCAGTCTTTTGGGGAAGGACATTCTGCTTATCCACACATAGAACTAATGTTTAGTTTGACTTTTGTACAGATTTAAAAATTCTTCAGGAGACTGACCTTGATATTTTGAGTTGAGAGCCATTGTTCAGTAAGAGGTCACGTCGTATTCACTCCGGCGAAGAAGTGTCGTTTCATATGCAAGCAGCTGAACTTGTACAGAACCATGCTCACCCGTTCTTACTGCTTGCTTTGCTCCGCAGGATCTCCAGTTGTCCTAGCCCCGAGACTCCCGTGCTTGCAATGAAGGGTGAAGAGAACAGTTGTGATACCAGGGTAAATTGCTCCTCTGCGGAGTTACTTTCCTTGGCCTAAGTTTGTTTTTGGTTTATTCTGAATGTTCACTAGTGGTATGGATGCCATGTCAGTACATGGAAAGTTAGTTGGCAGAAACAGGATTACGAGCAGGCTGAAAACACTTGTCAAATTGGTAAGTAATCAGAAGGACTGGTAACTACTTTGCGGTCTAATGGTAGAAAAATACGGAGCCCAAAAGAAATTGCATTAGGTTTCCAATAATAGAAGAAATTTGAAATTTGGTCAGTGATTATTTGGATAAATGTAATTCGCTGTGATTTTTAAAATTGTACTAACATGATTTTTATAATATCCAAATAAGTATTTAATAGATTCAATTTGTTATTATAGCAACCATTTTCCATGGTGCCTTTACTTTCAACAGAACAGGGAATCTAGCAATTTAAGTTTGCCTTTAAGTTTTTCATGTTTCTTGTCTTCTTTTTTTTTTTTTTTTTGACATCTGGGAAGCATGCAGAGGTGTGGGGTGTGGCGCGGTGTCCTGATTTTTGTTTTTAAGTCCATTTATCTGGTTTATTTCACTTATCGATTTGTGTATGTTGAACCATAAAATGAAAGCTGTGTATTTGTAAAATATCTGAGGAAGAAGAAAAAGATAATTTGTGAAATCATTACACAATCTGGAAGGCCGGGTATTGGCTTTCAGGAAGGAAAGGTTCAAAGAAAAGAATAGATGTAAAACTGGAGACTGGAAACTCAGTTTAGTTTCTGATGCTTGACTAACGCTAAATCAACTGAAGAGTTAAGTGCATTTATGGCACGCATTCTTGTAGCAATAACTATAAATAATGAAAACACCAAGATAACACAGAGGAAAGAGATGGAAAGGGCCTGTGTTAAATGTAAGGAGAGTTGCACAGTGCTGTGAGCACAGTAGGGCAGTGTTGTGAGCACAGAAGGGCAGTGCAGTGAGCACAGTAGGTCAGTGCTGTGATCACAGTAGGTGAAGACAGAGGACCTATTAGAAACCTACTAGTTCTGTCATTCAGTATCTTTGCAAAACTAAAAAGGAAAACGTCAGTGTTAAGAATGGTACTGTGAGCCGGGTGGTGGTGGTGCACACCTTTAATCCCAGCACTTGGGAGGCAGAGGCAGGCGGATTTCTGAGTTCGAGAGTTTGAGGCTAGCCAGGTCTACACAATGAGTTCCAGGACAGCCAGGGCTACACAGAGAAACCCTGTCACGAAAAACAAAACAAAACAAAACAAACAAAAAAAGAATGCTACTGTGACTTTAAGGTGATATGATATATGTAACATTGTTGTGGTGATTATTTAAAACTGGCCTCTGGTTCATCTGATTAAGCTGCAGCGGCTCTGCCTAGCCCAGCTGCCATGTTTCTCGGCCAGAGGCCACGTGCACGCAACAGCTAGAACCAGCCCGCCAGAAACACCACCCTGCCACCCATCAGACACCAGCATGAGAGATGGCTCTGCCAATCTTCCACGCTGTCTCCGCAAGGCTGGGCATAGCCCAGACCATCCCACCATCCACGCGGGCCCAGTAAGAGAATGAGATTCTAATTCTTATAGATTAATCAAAGGCTTTATATGTTTGGTAAAGCTCAATAATAATATGCCCATACAGAGAGTTGTTTCCCAATTAGCTAACCTAAATAAAAGTAGTTACCCGCACCGCTCTGCATACCTGCATGGCTTTCCATCCTCCTATATTTCTGCTCTCTCCAGCTCCTCCTCCTCCTTTTCTTCTTCCTCTCCTAACTCCTCCCACCTTAGCTCCTCCTACATAACATTTCCATGTAGCTCATGAATAATGTTGGGAATGTTGGGAACCTTTTATAAAACATAAATGATGTCACAACACAAGAAAACCAATCTTGTTTTCATTTTGAGACTTAAGTGTTGACCACATTTTCTTTAATCCGAGGTCAGTAAAATGATAGTAGCATCAAGAATATATTAAAAAGCTTACAAGGAGCAGATATATTTTTAACTTCGACTATGCCAAACTTTTGGAACCCGTTTATTTATATATCCTATAGGAAGACACCAGTTTGTCACCTTTACAGCCTTTCTGATTAATTTTTAGATATTTTGACACTATATTTGACATACTCAACACATCTTTGATATATTGAATATATTTGACATATTCAACACATCTGTGTTACTAAGTATCCATCATGTCATCATGTGCTATATTATAGACATTGCCTCTTGCAGACAAGGGGATATGCTATTGTATTACAATAGAAAAACAAACAGTAAACACATCTAAGCCACTGTGGGTACTTTATATTAGCAAAATTGTTTAGGAGGCCTCTGCTGAAATGACCTAGTTTCTAAAATACTCCATTTATATACAAATTACCATATAAAAAATTAGCTTTTGAAGCCAAATATCCTCTAATTTTATTTATTACTCTGTTTGTCTGGGATGTATGTGCATGTGAGTGTGCGTATATGTGTGTGCGTATATGTGTGTGAGTG
>NW_021604630.1:4313294-4322337 GCF_004785775.1 Grammomys surdaster
GTGTGAGTATATATGTGTGCACGCATGTGCACATGCACAGATGTGTATGCATCACAATGAGCACGTGGAGGTCAGCTTTCCACAGTCATCTCTCCCTTTCTTGTGTGTATGGATTCTTCCTACCAAATAACTTTACTCACTAAGTAACGCATGTCACAGGCCCTAAGCCAAGCACCTTAGCACTGGAATAATTTCAGCCATCTGAAATGTTTAAATGTCCACTGCTTTAATTTACCAACCATATTTATAAGACTATGTTTACATATGCAGAGTTTAAAAATGCCCCTTTCTTTTGGATGTGGAATCTAAGAGGTAGATGATATAATGGTAGCTCCTCTTTGGAAATACACACATGAGTAAATATTTTGCCTATGAATATTTTCCTGTGAATTTTCACATCAGGTTCACAGAATTAGTACCCATGTAGAAGTTGCCACACAAAACTGCAAGGATAGGTTTGCTCCAGAGAGGTTTGCTTCTCTTTAAAAATAAACAATTCACACGTCTTAAAGTGATTAAGGGAAATGTATGCAACTAATTTTTAATCTCAATTTTAACAGAGCAACTCGGAGAGCAAGCCTCCTAACTGTGCTGGCAATTCACCGACAGCTGTAGAAAAAATATTTGGAAACAGAGGAAAAAGAACTTTGGAAGGTATATGTCCCTCCTGGTCTGCTTCTCTGATCAAGGTGTCCAAGACCATTGTGCACTAGGCTGGACTTGAAGGAGTAAGGCTTAGCTGGGGTGGATGGGTTAGACAGGATCTCTCTCTGTCAGTGTGCATGCAGGAGAAACAGCCTCCTCTGGAGACAATTTTCAGTGAAACATCTCGCTCTATTGGAGGGGAGTAAAGGTATATAAATCTTGGGGAATGAGTAGGGGTTTTCTGGGTGATTGTACATCATTGGCTGGGGATGAGGTGATGGGGAAATGCTTCATTTGCATAAAGAGGAAGTTTAACCTGTAACCTGGCCACCAGGTTACATGACTACCCCAAGGGTGGCAGATATGGAGGTCAACAATATTGTGTGTGCTAGAACTTGCAGGCCAAGAGCAGGGAGAAAGTAGTATTACTCCTGCCGGTATCAGGATGAGATTTTCGGAGTTCGGACTTGTTTCAACCTCACTCTTGCTCCAGACCGACTCCCCAGATCACACAGCCTTCTGGCTCCACATCTCTCCGTTTTTGTTTTATAAAGGGGGCGGGGGTGGGGATGTCATCACAGTCACCAGCCTCTATGTTAGGGGAACACTTTGGTATTGAACCAGAACCTGATTGGCAGTGGTTTTTGCAAGGCTATTTATCTGGCGCTTTAGAATTTGGATGAGGCAGGATTCCAGGAGGAGTAGGGCCCCAGTGGCCAGTACAGGGCCAAGAAGAAGAAGAAGCCAAACTACCAGAGGCTTTGAGTAACATGGAGTAGGGGTGTTGCTGGAGGGATTTGAGACTGTCCATGGTGGAAGCCATAGCCTTGTCAAGCTTGTCCTGGAAGCTGTCAGCCAGGTGTTGTGTCTGGTCCTTTTGCTCCAAAAATACACAGACTTTTAAGGGTAACATTGTAGGTACATTTCTGCATTAGCACATGTGTGGGATCTGTGGTGTGTACAAATCAGGTAATGATGATTCTCTGCTCTACGTTTGAGCAGGTAAAAAGGTATCTGTCAATTTATAAGTCCGTTTGGACTGCATAACCAAACTGAAATATAAATTTCCGTCTGTGCCATATGAAAGGATGACACATAGTAATAAGTCATAGGGACCAGGAGGCCAAGAGATTTATTGGCTATGCAGTGACATTCGTGTCTCAGCCAGTCTCCTGAGCTGTTCCCAGGTAGAGGGTTCAGCATTTACATCATCTGTTTTGGTGTTTCTTTCTGAGCCTCTTTGTTTAAGTCTGTAATCAAGATTTTCAGGAGGTCTTCCCTGGTCAGATCTAGTTTTTATTAGCTTTGAAGGGATCCGCAGCTTTTTCCTTCTTGATGAACGAAGAGAAAAACTTCTCCAATAAAAAAAAAAAAGTCAACACATATCTTGACTTTTATTCTGAGGCAAACACGTCCTTAAGTTATATAAGCTGATTTAATTAGCAGTTTTTTTTTCTAAAATACAGTGTTTGTCGCAGCCGTGTCACCTGTCTCATTGATATTTAAGATGTTTTGAAGAGTCAATAAAGCATTCTTTATCCCAGCTACTTAGAACAGCTGAGAAAGGAAATACCACAGTGACCCACATGACCTGAAGCCTGGAGAGGTCTAGTTAAATTATGGCAACATTTTGGGGATGGGGTGGGGTTCCAGACCTTTGGGTGTGTATTTCACCACCAACACCGTGGCTAAAGATGCTCTTAGCATTCAAAAGTTATCAGAAATTTTACAAAGAATATTCTCTTTATAAGAGACAACAATAAAATAAAATAGTTTTTGGTAGCCCTTTAATAAAATTGGTTGCACAAAACTCAGAAACTATAGAAACTAGGTCCTTGCAATTAATTTCACTTCCACAAAGGAAATAAATATATTAGTTTGGAGGTTGCTAACTACTAGGATGTGTCATAGGCAGGTTTAGCTGTTAGAAAATTTCCATACATTACAAGAGATGATGTAATGCCAATATACAATACTTTTAGAACAGTCAGTAACTCATCTGTGTAACGTGAACTGGTTCCAATAAATGGAGTTACCTCTATTACATCAATTGAAGACTAAGTAATAAAAACAAAATGAAGGAGGGTAAAACATATCTCCCAATTAATTTTTGTACTGATTTCATATAACACATTAGCTATATTAGTAAATTAAAAAGAACAGTACTAAAATGATTTTCACCTATTTTTGTTAGCTTGTAATGTGTTTTCCAGAAAATATAAAATTATACATAGTACATTTTTTATTTGTATTATATGGTATTGTTTAAGAACATAGACCTTTAATTAGGTTGATTGATATCTGAGCTGTGAAGAACACTGTAAAGAAGAGGGAGGACTGGGGATGTGGCTCAGTCGGCAGAGATCTCGCCTGGTACAGGGAACTCTGTGATCCCAGCACCTCATAAGCACATAGGTGGAGTCAGGAGAATCAGAAGATCAAGGTCATTATCTGCTATATAGTGAGGAAGGCCGGCTTGGGATACAGGAGAACCCCTCTCAAACAAATGAACAAATGGGAAAGGAAAAGAAGAAAGGAAGAGTGTTTTTTTTTTTTTTTTTTTAGCTGTAAGAACAAGAATAATTCTGGGAGAATCTGAATTAGGGAATGTAAATGAACTTAGTTCAGATGACTTCAATATATGTGTATTCAAACCAAAGACGAGGTCATTGCTGTTCCTGGCAAAAGTGATGGGTTGAAGGAATGCTGAAATTTAGTAAATAGCAGTCATTCATTCACTTCTCCATAATCACTAGGCTCTGAAGATGTATGTTGAATAGATAAGTTATCAATATTAATACATAATAATTGAATGTAGAAGAATATGTTATTTAAAAGAATTTAAAATTTTTTTATTGTATGAAAATATCTTAATAAACAAAAAGAGAAAAAATAATACACTCTCAGGAATTGGGTTTGTTTTACCCAAAGCCTTTCATCTTCTCCAGGATTAGAAACCAAAGTGCCACCTTTTGGCTTGTTTGGTTTGTTATACTGGAATAAAAATGTTTCCATTTTTGTAAATGCTCTAGTGTGGGGGTGAAAGGGAGGGAGATGGGAAGAAGTAATCTATAGTTACAGTGAAAAATCACTGAATTATTGAAGTAGACAAAGAAAAAATATAACCAGGGAAGACTTCATGCATTACTTTTGAGTCTTGGAAGAAGAAATTTGTCTGATGGTAGGTGAAAACAATTTCACATGTCAGAAACCATGTGATCACAGATAAACATGTATGGTTTAGCTGTTACTTTGTGATCAAAATGATTAGCAGACTGTTTAAAATGTAACATCATAAAACTTAATACACATTACGAACTTATTTGTTGCTAGGGTACTTGGTTCTGGAAGCTTTATTCATTTATTTCTAAAGATTTGATATAGTATTTATCTGTGTGAATGAAAGTACCAGCGGAGGCCAGAAGAGGGCATTGATACTCTGGAATTGGAGTTACAGATGGTTGTGAGATAACTGTGTAGGCTGGGAATTGAATTCAGGTCCCCTTAACCAGTGCTCTTAACCATGGGGCCATCTCTCCAACCCCTAAAATTATTTTCATCTTGAGAGATACAATACTTTATTTAATCACAACATGTCACCATGTATTTTTACTTTGTTCATATTTGTTCCACATTTGTCCTGCCTTACCCTTTCTCCATCGTCCTCTCTGAGAACAACACCATCTCTACTTTTATGCCATTTATACATATATAAGTCTAGATGCTACACAGGAGATAGCACACGTGACATTTGCCTTTCTGAATGTGTCTGATTTAGTGGACATTAGCTATTCTTCAAACAGTAACAAGCACCACCACACAATTCTAATCTGGGAAGTGATAAACATTATAGGTTCATTTGTGTCATACCAAAACCTGTATTTTTTATTAATTTTGCACAGATTTCCTCCCTTGAGTATATTTCATTTATTTTAAAATTTGTTTGAATGTCTGTCATGCCAGCATGGGTCAGAAGATGGCATTGGATCCCCTAGAGCTGGAGTTACAGGCAGTTGTGAGCCACCTGGTGTGGGTGATGGGAACTGCTCATGGGTCCTCTGGAGACTAAGAAGTGCTTATAACCACTGAGCCATGTCTACAATGTCATGGGTGTATTTTTCAGCTGTGTTGCTGTTCAGACCTATAAAAATCTTCCAGACATTCAAACAACAGAGTGACAATTGGAAATCTAAGAATGAGAATTTAATTCCATCCTACTTCTTTATGAGCATATGACTAGTGTTGTAATGACAGAGAAGTGATCATGTTTCCCTTTGTTTTTCTAGCATGGGTTGAGAAAGATCCATCTGCAAAGGTAATAAGCTTTTTATTTCACTGTGAATTATTAAATATGTATTACGTGATATAGATATCTAAACCATTTACATTTTTTTTTTTTTTGCTTTTAAAATCTATTTAGCCTGCCACTGAAGTCAGAGAATCTGTTACAAATGAAGCAGTAGAAAGGATAGAGCTGTTGACAACCATATCAGGTACACGTTGTGAAGCGAATCATTCTCGATCAAAATAAAGTGAGAAGTTTGTGGACCGCACCACCATAATTCTGACCCCTCCCCCCCAAGTTGATGGTATGATTTAACGTAAATGATATAAGTAGCACCTATGTTTTTAAAAGAGAATTTGTACATTCAAGGTCTGTAAAAATGTAAGTTGGACAAGTGGTTTCCACTTCTGCATTTCAGTGTCCCTTACTTCCAGTGTGGGATCTCTGTCATAAGGGTTTACAGAGGGTAATTAAGATACCCATGAGATTTTTTTTTCTACAGTTAAAAAAAATGCTGTTTGGAGAGCTGGGTACTATGTTACATACTGTAAACTCAGATACCTGAGAGAACCAGACATTCATTTTGCTTAGGAAGTTTTGGACCAGTGTGTGCAGGAAGCAGCATATTGTTTCCTAAAACTCAAGAAAAGCAATTTTGTTTCCACTCGGACATCCAGTGAGCTCGCTGTCTGGATTGTGTGTGTGTGTGTGTGTGCGTGTGTGTGTTTTCCTATCATTTGAACCAGTACTGTTAATCAGTCATATATTCCCTCTGTAACCACAAATCAGTTATTACAATTTTACTGTTACACAATTGGCTTTATGTTTCAGAGCCAAAGACACTTATAAAAGTGTTCTGGCTTCACTTACTTTTCTTCTTTCATTTTTTTCCCCCTAGAAAGTTTTGAATCTGCCTCACCTTACCTCTTAATTTTAAAATCACCCATTAACTCTAGAAAACCCATCACTAATATTTCATTTCCATTCTGTAAAACTTCATGCCATTTCCTATCAGGGCACAAAAATAATTATTGCATAAAATCAAGAAAAGTGGCTATACAGGGATGGTGTGAAAGAGCAATATCTCTACACAGGAGTAAAAGAGAGGGACAAGGGCAGAAGTAATTTATAGTTACAGTAAAAAGTCACTGGAGTATTGAAGTAGACAAAGGAAAAGTATAACCAGGAAAGACTTCAGGCATTAGTTTGAGTCTTGGAAGAAAAAAATTGTCTGATGGTAGGTGAAAACAGTTTCACATGTCAGGAACAATGTGATCACAGATGAACATGTATGGCTTAGCTGTTACTTTGTGATGAAAATGATTAGTAGATTGTTTAAAATGTAACATTATAAGATAAAACTTAATACACATAATAGATTTATTTGTTGCTAGGGTATTCGGAAATTTGTTTCGGGATGCTTTATTCATTTCGATTGAGTAGGTGAATTTATGTGCAAATCTTTAGGATGTTCTTACGTGTTGAGCATGGTGCCTTCTGCTGCTTATATTTGAGTAAATGATGACAGTTTAGATAGCTAGAAAGATCCAGTTCCTTATATACTTAGTTGAAAGTTATATACTTTCTTAATCAGAAAGTAGCAATATAATGTTATTTTAGCTAATTTAAACACTCATTATACAGACTATTGGTCTATATGAATTCTACAAAATTAATAAAATAAATGTATTTTCCAACAGAAACAGAGTTAGAATTGATGTCAGTAGAAGAAGATGTGTCTGATGAGAGTGAAGATGACCAGCCATTGGTACGAAAACATTTAATTTTAAATGTCACATAAGATTATTTTCTTTTGTTTAGTAGATGGCATGAGCCTCAGGAAGTGAATTTTAGGTTACTTGATAGAATTAATAGATTCTAACTGATAGATATCTAAATACTTAATGTTTAAAACATTTTTACCTTGTTATAAAATTTAACATAGTGAGTTCCAGGACAGCCAGACCCTCAGAACAAAAACAAAACAACAAAACCCCAAACTTTAGAATATTCTTAAACTCCATAGTATTTATAGCTAAAGTTGAAAAAGTTATTTGTTATTTGAGAATTTTGTACAATGTATTTTGATCATATTTATTGCCCCTCACCCAACCCGTTTCAGATCTATCCACACAATATTTGATCTACCCACACAACTTTGAGTATTTCTCCTCCCTTTAACCATGTATTCATTATGCTCAATAGAGAAGGAAGAATAACTGAAAGCTGGGCTCATAAATAGCTCGGAGTAGCTGTGTAGACAAAACCAGAGGGTATACATTATAAAGCATCTTATACTTATATCACCATATAAAAGAGATTTTTTTTTCAATCACTACTAGAAGCA
Organism: Grammomys surdaster; assembly: GCF_004785775.1. Taxonomy (NCBI): domain Eukaryota; kingdom Metazoa; phylum Chordata; class Mammalia; order Rodentia; family Muridae; genus Grammomys; species Grammomys surdaster. The sequence goes on from NW_021604630.1 coordinate 4,320,572, forward strand.
CCATCTCACAGCTTTGTGTGTGCATTGCGGTTATCTGGAGGCACACAAGAGTTTTAAGTTATGCTAAATTGGGAAACCATACATTAAGAGTTGTTTTTGATGGGTTCAGGTTAATATTGGCTATCATTTTTGAAGACCTTTTTTTTTTTATTCTGAGAAAAATGTAATCTCAGCTTCTGCATGCAAGGATAATTTGTAGAGAGCTAGGGAAAAGGATTAGAGATTCTCCTCCCAAAGCCAACCAAATAAGGCTGACTACTTCTCTGTTGTCAATAAGTATAGAGAAGCAAGAAAAGTTTCATTATTTTGACTTTTCTATTCTCAAATTCTCTTGATAGCTGTGCAGTACAATACTTTCCTCTAGTACTTAGGAATTAAAACATCTTCATTTTAAATAATAGCCTTTACTGATGCCAGGTACATAGCCATCTCTTAACCCCATCCCCAAAGTCCAGTTTCTCTGTACATTTTCTAGTCCCCCAAGGAATTATCTTTACCTGAGCTTTCACAACCATTTATTGTATTCTTTAGTTGTTCCTTAAAAAAAAAAAAGCATCAAAGACACTGTGCTACCCAAATATTCTTGAATGTGTAGTCATCCACTGGAATGTGGCATACTTTCTAGGAGCTACACCCAGAGAAACAGTCCCTCTCTCAGCATCTTATAGCGCCATGTCTAGGGGTGGAACTCTCTGTCAACTTCCCCCTCCATGCTGAGGATTTGGTCTGGCTTGGGCTTGCACAGTCTTGTGGGTGCTGTGAGTTCATAAGTTCAGCTGCCCACATGGTGCCCCAAATTCACTTTCCTTGTGGTCACCCACCACTTCTATAATGATTCTTGAGTCTTGGAAGGAGGTGTATGGAATATATAGTATATTTAGGGATGAGTATTTTGCAGCCTCTGATATTTTTGTATGTGGTCTCTGTATTAATCACCATCCATCACAAATAGAAGCTTTTTGGATGAGGGTTAAGAGATGCATTAATTTATAAATTTAATAACAAGTCATTAGAAGTAAGTTTAATTTCTATATTCTCTTGGTAGCATAATAATAGCAGACTCTCCCTGGGGCCTGTGGTTTGTATAGCCATGGGTTCTTCACCTGATAACAGTTCTAGGTATGAGTTTAATGTTTTGAAGTAGGACACAAATTCAAGCAGAAGGTGGTTGGTTACTCTCATAGTGTTTGTGCCATGATTATATCAGTAGTCATGTATTGCCAGGCCAGCCATTATTGTAGCTTTCAGGGTTCACAGTTAGATGATTGATCTTTTTTCTCTCTTTGCATGCATCTTCCAGAGCAATGAAAATTAGCTAGTGGGGAGTAAGCTTCTGTCTGAGTGCTAGCATGATTTCTTTATGTTCTATAACTCAAGTATATGGTGTCTTCAGTACTAGGTAGGGTCTTATCTTCAAGTTTCCAAGTGCATGTCTGTATTGTTTGACATCTGTAGGGCTTCACTGACCAACAACTTTAAAAGAAATAACCAGTTCCTGGCACTAGGCTTTTTATTAGTTAGTCTCTGGAGTCTAGTAGGAATATTGGTATCTTGTTACAGGTCTGTCTATCTGTCTGTCTATCTATCATCTATGTATGTATGTATGTATGTATGTATGTATGTATATATGTATGTATGTACCTATCTGTCTGTCTGTCAGTCTATTATCTATCCATCCATCTATATCTATCTATCCATCTATCTATCCATCTATCTATCATCTATCTATCTATCTATCTATCTATCTATCTATCTATCTATCTATC
>NW_021604630.1:4322347-4373817 GCF_004785775.1 Grammomys surdaster
ATCTATCTATCTATCTATCTATCTATCTATCTATCTATCTATCTATCTATCCTCTCCATCTAACATCTAGCTACACATTGTCATCATTTATTTTTAAACAACCAATCTATCCATCCATCTGGAAGCTTCTATATTTGTAGGCTTTCATATGGCTTTCCCCCAGAATATCAGGTCTTATTTTGATGCCCATTAGAAGTTGAGTTTTGTACAGGGTGAGAGAGACAAGGGTCGAGTTTCATTCCTCTACACACATTTATTTGGTTTGGCCAGCAGCAAATGTTGAAGATACTGTCTTTTCTCCAATAGTACTGTTGATCTCTGTTAAAATCATGTGATTGTAAGACTGTGGGCATTTGTGTTTGTTCTTAGTTCTATTCAGTTGATCAATGAGTTTGTTTTTATTCTAGTTTTATTCTTTATGCTGTTTTTTATTATTAAAGCTTTTTAGTGGAGCTTAAAATCTGGGATGATGCTACCTCCCATGATTTATTCTTTTTTTGGACAAGACTGTTTTGTCTATCCTGTTTTTTATATGTCCATGTGAAATTTAAAATTACTTTATCAAATTTTGCAAAAAATTGTGTTGGAATACAGACAGGGGTTTTGTTCAGTCTATAGATTGATTTTGGTAGGATGGTACTTTTCTTTTTCTTTTTTATCAGAAATAATTTTGTATTGGATATTTTCTTTATTTACATATCAAATGTTATCCCCTTTCCTGGTTCTTCCCTAGCCAAACACCCTATCCCATCCTCCTCCCCAAGCTTCTGTGAGGGTGTTCCCCCATCCACCCACCCACTCCCACGTCCCCTCCCCGGCATTCCCTTACACTAGGGCATCAAGCCTTCATAAGACCAAGGGCTTCTCCTCCCATTGATGCCCTACAAGGCCATCCTCTGCTACATATGCAGTTGGAGCCATGGGCCCCTCCATGTGTACTCCTTAGTTGGTGGTTTAGTCCCTGGGAGCTCTGGGGGGTCTGGTTGGATGATATTATTATTCTTCCTATGGGGTTGCAAACCCCTTTAGCTCCTTTAGTCCTTTCTTTAACTCTTCCATTGGGGACCCCATGCTCAGTCCAATGGCTGTCTGTGAGCATTCACCTCTGTATTTGTCAGGCTCTGGCAGAGTCTCTCAGGGGACAGCTATATCAGGCTCCTGTCAGCAAGTACTTCTTGCACTTCTTGGCATCCACAGTAGTGTCTGGGTTTGGTGAGTGTATATGGGATGGATCCCCAGGTGGCACAGTCTTTGGGTAGCCTTTCCTTCAGTTTCTGGTCCACACTTTGCTCCAGTGGGTATTTTGTTCCACTTTCTCAGAAGGACCGAAGCACCCACACTTTGGTCTTCCTTCTTCTTGAACTTGATGTGGTCTGTGAATTGTATCTTTGCTATTCCGAGCTTTTGGGCTAATAGCCACTCATCAGTGAGTGCATAGAATTAATTCCTTCAGTCCACGATCATGGAAGTGCTTTCTATCTTCTAGTTTCTTTTCAAATTTTATTTTCTGTAATTTGAAGTTTTTATTGTACAAGTATTTTCCTTCCTCAGTTAAAACTAGTCATACATATCATAAACACTGTTGTAAATGTTATCATTTCCTTGATTAATTTTTATTTTAAAAATTATATCATTTCCCTTCCCCCTTTCTTCATTTTGTACCCTGTGTCTTTTCAGAATGCATTTATCAGCTGTAGGGGTTTTCTTGTGGAGCCTCTGGGTTCTTTCGATGATGGAAAAAACAATACCATCTGCAAACAGGGAGATGTTCGCTTTTAAATTTAAATTTTAAATTGTTTTTAGAACTTTTTACATGAGTGTCTTAGTCAGGGTTTCTATTCCTGCACAAAACATCATGACCAAGAAGCAAGTTGGGGAGGAAAGGGTTTATTCAGCTTACACTTCCACATTGCTGTTCACCACCAAAGGAAGTCAGGATTGGAACTGAAGAAGGTCAGGATGCAGGAGTTGATGCAGAGGCCATGGAGGGATGTTACTTACTGGCTTGCTTCCCCTGGCTTGCTCAGCTTGCTTTCTTACAGAACCCAGGACCACCAGCCCAGGGATAGCACCACCCACAATGGGCTGGGCCCTCTCACCCTTGATCACTAATTGAGAAAATGCCTTACAGCTGGATCATGGAGGCATTTCCTCAAGGGAGGCTCTGTTCTCTATGATAACTCCAGCGTGTGTCAGGTTGACACACAAAACCAGCCAGTACACATGAGTTTACAACATTTATATTATTTCATTGTCAGTAGCCATCTGAGAAAGGCTAAAGCTAGCAGGTGACCTTCCTGGAGGTGGTCCACTGTCTTTGCATGATCCTCGATGGGTGAGCTCTGAGAGGCAAGGCCCCAAAAGACTTCATCCCAGGATGGCTTCATGCAGCTGATATGCCGTTCCTGTCACTATTACATATCCTAAGGATTGCTGGGCATCACCCCAGCCTTTTTAAACAGATCGCATGCAGATCAATATAAAGATGAACTTTCATGAATTAATACTGTTGAGATGAATTAATGATTTTATAGAATTCTTGATTTGATTCAAGTAATATTAGGAAGGAGGCTTTGAGAGATGGTTTTAGTTGCTTTGCTAGAAAGATATAATAAAGGTAGAGCCAAGAACAGAATGTGCCCCCTCCTCATAAGTAGTAAGTAAAGGCTACCTAATATGAAATACAATGAGCTTTCATACATTACACTAAAAGGAGATATAGGCTTGGGGCAAATTTGTATTGAAGGCAAAACATTCAGGTTTAAGCATGAAGCCACAGGTGTGCACTATGACAAGGTAAGGCCATGTAAAAATTGTTGCTTTGAACTTATAATGAGCTTACAGAATGAAACACTGCTTTCAACTTGTTATTGATATCTTTCTGTTACTCCTGTTTTATGTAACACTTTATCTATGAGGTAATTCATTTTTACATAGAGAGCTTTTGTCCAAAAAAAAGTCTGAAAGCAATAAAAAAAGGGATGTAGACGCGTTCCACTTCTTCCAGTGTGTGTGTGTGTGTGTGTGTGTGTGTGTGTGTGTGTGTTGTCTATGTGAGTGACTTCTTTCCTTTTCTCTCTGGTTCAAAAATAGCTAACGAGCTCCAAGCCTCTCACCTGGCCAGCTAGCGTCTTCCGGCTAACGTGACAGAAAAAGGAGTACTAACAATAAAATCCTTTTCATAATTCCCCAGCACTTATTCAAGCACAAAGAGTCTGTCTCCCCGGTGCTTATTCAAGCATAGAGTTCAAGAGAAAAGAAGCTGGTGGTTTTCAGTCACAGAATAAGCAAGAGAGTGTTAAGTTTCCAGAAGCCATGAGCTTCTAGCCCCCAGCACAGTTAGAGAGAGTTACAAGGCTGGAGATATCAGTATTTTGGCTTTCATCCAACTTGGTGTTCCACTTCTGTTCTGAACCCCAAAGGGCCAGGGCAGCCCCTGCATCTCACCTCTCCTTCTACCTCATCAACTTCTTTGTCCTTCACACTTCCTCTCATATTCATGCCTTTTCTCCCTTAGTTTTAGTTATGTTTCATACATGTGCATATACATGTATATGGACAAACACACACACATGGCCTTGTACTACGTATTCTTACTAAAACTTGCTATCAGTTTTGGAATTTCTTCATTATGAAAGAGTTGCATACTACATCTGATATTTTTATGCTATAATTTAAATATAATGTAAATAAGCATTTTCTAGGTTATCATTTACTTAAGAATTTTTCTACCAGTAAACATTTTATATAAAAACAGGTTTGGTTTAAGAATTGTTTACCCATACCAAACAGCTTCTTCAGAGTTTTGTTTATACTCAACACAATAAGCTAGGAAATATTTTCTCCTGCCACTAAGACATTTCTATAATTGGAGAAGAACTCCAAATGTTAAATGTTCTGCTATAGCAAGTGCTTTATTTTTAATAAAATTAGTCTAATTTGTATTTTTGAGAATTATGCTTTCGATGGGACTATAAAATAGTGCTAGGTATTTAGAGGTTAATTCTTATTAAAATGTGCAGGCTAGCCACAATTGTGTATATGCATTTGTTTCTTCTGTTTTCCCATGATCTGTTTACATAGTCAGTAGCCAGATGGTGGAAAAATATTAAATTTATATAAAGAGCATGTAAAACATCTCCATAAAATGTTTTACTGTCTGTACAACTTACTGTTATTTTCTATTTTAATTGCTTTTGAAGTTGGAAAATCATATATCTTCTTAGAAGGCAGCTAGGAAATATTTGTGTAACTCCTTATTACACTCATTTTAACAGAGTGAATCGAAGCATCTTCCACAGACAAAAGCTGGCCATCTATCTGATGTAAGATACCAAGTGGGAAAAATTAATATAAATGGACATATGAAAGGTAGGAATATCATTTTATTAAAAATTTGCGTGATCACTTATTTATTCAAACCAGGTCACTGTTACATGATACTAAAATGCCATTTAGTATCTAATAAGAAATGAGAAACTTAAATAACAAGTGAGCAACTTCAAATTTTAGCAACAAGCTAAGCTGATGGTGTTGCTAAAGATCTGAGATCTGAATTACTAGTTACTACAGGCTCTTCTAATAACCCAGGAATTCTGATATTAAGGAATAGGATAGAAGGCAACTGAAGAACAAGAAAAGCAGTGAATACGGGAATTAAACGATGGGAAATTAGGCTTTATACACATGAGGGAGGGGGAGTTTTGAGACTACTTTATCTAAAGCATAGACTGGTATCATGAATGTTGTAAAAGCATGACCTGAGTTTCTTTTCTTTCTTTTTTGAAATTTTTTTATTAAATCAAATCATAATTTTTTACTTATTCACACAGGGGTTATGAACAAAAAAAGGCAGGATGTGGGGAAGGGGATGACACAGGAGCATAGGTGTTCAGGGGGAGTACAGATATCTTTCATAACAAGGTATCAGCTGGGTCAAGGTTTAGGGGACAGGTCACTATGACTCTGCCTATGATTCACTTGTCCTTATCTAAGTTGGTACTCTCCACCAAGGCTAGCTATTTACAAGGTCTATGACTACTCAGGTTGGTAAATTTCCACAAACACTGCCTGTTTTCAATAGCTTATAGCCATCTGTTCCAGTGTTTTTCCACAGACACCCAAGACTTTGTGTTAGCATGCATGTATGTCAGGCCTATTGCTGATTTTAGGCCTATGGCTGATTTTAGGCCTTCAGTGTGTAAGTAGGGGTGCCCCTGACATCTCCTCCCTTCTCTAAGTATAGAAGGGCTGTGGCAATTCTAAACTTGCGAAGGCGGGAATAGAGGCCTGACCTCCAGTAATTGAAGGGGACCTTGTAATGGCTCCGGTCCCCCTGTCATTGTCCAGTGAGGCATGAGGGCCATACTCAACCCGATGTCTTTTTCCTGGAGAGGGGATATTTTTGACATCAATCCCTATGCAGTCAGGCTTGTCCCTCAGGGAACCCAGAGAAATATTTTTAACTTTTATTTATATTCCCTTGCAGTGCTTAGCCTCGTAGCCTAAGCAAGAATTTAGAGCGCCAGTCAGAGGGGGTTCTGGCTGGCCCCTCTCTGCCTGGTCTAGGGGCAGAAGTCCCTTCTTTTAGGTTGGGTGGAGATGGGTTTTGGGAACACCCTGGATAGAGTAACAACCTCATCTTGAGTCTTGTGTTCCTCCATAGCTAACTTATGATAATGTAACTGAATAGGTTTTGCTACCAAATTATCTATCTGTTGTTTCACAAAGTTAGTCAGCCTATTTAAGGCCCAGGGACCAAAATAAATAAGCAAAATTAACCCAATTAATGGTCCCAAGATGGGAGGAAGTAGGGTTGACAACCATGGAGAGGTTGAAAACCAATTCTTGTACAAGCTCTCATCTTTCTCTTTCTCTCTCTCTTTTTTCTCAGGGCCTTCTCTGACCTTTTTCATGCTCTCTTTAACCATCCCTGTCTTGTCTATGTAAAAGTAACATTCTTCTTTAAGGGCTGTACACAGTCAAGAGCTGTACACTGTCTTTTCTATTGTAAAAGACTGAATCAAGTCCAATATAGTCCTTTGTAATTTTTGGAGATCACTTCAGACAGCCAAACGAGTGATTTCTTCAGATTAGTGATGTCAACTCTAGCTGTTTGATGTCCTTGTCAATGGCCCACTGAAGGTCTGAGTAGTATAAGTTTGGAGGCCAGCATCAGGATTAGAACTTCTAACAGCAGACATCACAGGTGATTCATTTTTACCTGGAAAGAAAAAAGAAGGGAATTCTCAGGGAGATTTCTCTTCCCTGGATGTCAATTGTTATTCATCTTATTTATAGTTGGGCCTGGCTTTGTGAGGGTATCTATTTATTTCATTAATCTTTTTGGCAGCCATTTAGCTGTGCCTTCTATGGTATCAAACAGGCATATCAATCCTCGGCCCCATATGAGAACTGGGTCTGGGCCATTCCATTTAAGGGTAAGAGGGTCCTTCCACATAGCTGTGGCATAGTTTTTATTGATCTCAGCGATGCCAGATGCAGTCAGCAGCAGATTTGCCATCACCTTTCAGTTTTAGAGAATTAAAAGTCAAAAAGACATGGTGGAGAGTGTTTTGGGAGACTCCTTCTGGTGGTGGGGGGTACAGTTCCCCCTCTTTTGTTTTTAAAACCAATTTTTCAGAGTTCTTGTAAAATCATGGCAGAAGCACCAACAACCGCTCCTTCCACACACAGAGAGTCATGAAGACATTATTTAAAGAAATATAAATCTATATTAATAATCTCTTTTATCAAAGGACTGTTATAGAACAGCCAACAACTAATCGGTCTATATAATATATCAATTAATAATAGCTTCTTCTACTTTTTGTAAAATTACTCCTCTTTTGTCAATTAATTGTTGAGGGAAATTAGGATTTACATCTCTCTTGAGAATATTAAACAGAGACTTAAATTCTTTTGTGGAGAGCTTAAAATAAGGTCTTAGCCAATTAGCATCTCCTAGAAACTTTTGAAAATAATTTGAAATAAGTAAACTATCTTTTTTTTTTTCTTCTGGACCCATTATCTGAGATACTGCCCTTGGTTAGAGCTCTTGGGAGCCCCACTTCCGCCGGGTTCTGTGAGGTTGGGTACAGAGCTGCCATCCAGGATCTGCTCTGTGCTTGGGCCCAGATGACCTGAGTTTCTTGTAACTAATCATGCTTAAGATGTGGAATGAAATGTTCCTATACTTGTTTTCATCACTGAAGGCATTAAGTGCCCCACCAAGTAAAGCAATGCTTTATATACCATAGATAAATAAAATCATGCACAGTCAGGCATGCATATAAAAGTTTAACGTCATGTAATGCACTGTGTCTTCATAGGGGTAGTTATGTATATGACAATAGAGTTGGAAGGAAAAGCACAGGATTACTAATGGGAAGATTAGGAAACTCACAAGGAAAACAAATGCCCAAAGGTGCATGCTTGCACATGCTGATTTGATTTGGGGGACTGGAAGAGAGAAGGTGAGTTAGGTAAAGTTATTAAGAAGATTCCATATTTACCTGAAATTTTCAAATTTTAAGACTTACCCCGTGGTACCATGTCACTAATGTATACTTTGGCCAGAGTGTCTGGGACCCTGTGTTTCTAAATATAATCTCTGGAGATGCAGGCATTGGGGCTCTGTCCGAACTCTAAAGAGAAAAAAATACAGACACATTTTCTGTACACAGAGCAAATGAATGATATTTAGGAATAAAACTGTGTTGCGGGTATTTTTAAAGTGGTGGTACCCAACCTGGCTTGTTCTTATGGGGCCGCCATATTCCTGACTAGACAAGGTCTGAGGCCAAGAGCAGCAGTGTGCTCTTGCTGCTGCTAGGCTCTGACCACAGCTCATGCCGGCCAGAAGCACCATCCCTGGCACCTACGAGACACCAGCATGGGAGATGGCTCTGCCAACCTCCCACGCTGTCTCCACAAAGCTTGGCTGGACCCCAGACAATACCCACCATCCACATGGTATCCAGTAGAAATGAAACTCTAAAGCTTCATTATTATCCAAAAGCTTTATACATTTGGAAATGTTCAATGAACAAGATGCTCACACAATTAGAGTTGTTTCCCTATATCTAACCTTAAGATATAAATAATTACCCAGGACTGTTCTGGACTCATGCATGGTTCTCCACGGCTCATACATCTGTCTTCTTCTACCTTCTCCTCTTCCTTCTCCTCTTCCTTCTCCTCCTCCCATATTAGCTCCTCCCCAACCACCGTGCTTACTGCAAACAATGTAGCAGCAACAGGAAACCATCCTGCTACAAAACTGGACAAAAGGAGAGTGTGCACTTTTCTTTTTTTTCTGAACGCATTTCTTTCTAGCCAGAGAGAAAGGAGTAAACAGATAAAGAAGTAGAAGGTGTAATCCTAACTGTCAGGATCTGCATGGTTACAGAATTTTATATTTAGATACTTTTGGTAAATGGAGAGAAAATGGTTCTAATAATCCATAAGGTAGTATAAAACCGAAAGACTCAAGTCTACAGATCTACACATTCCTTTCAAAAATAAATGGTCTCAGAAGAAAAGAGAGATACTAATGAAAGGTGTGATCTAAGCATACTTCATCAGGTAATTCACTTCACTCTACTTCTGCACACTTAGCATTGAAGACAAAGGCACCATCTTTGTTTTATTGCCTTTGTGTGGGTTGGTGGAGGTGAAAGGAGATATAATTGAATCAGAGCAGATGTTAGCCAATTGCTTCTTAAAACTTCTAAGCTTCAAAGGAACTGGTTGAATTGATCTTAAGTAGACAAGCGAAATTAACTTGAACTCAGTAGCGTTGTGTTTTTTACTCATATGGGAAACAGTATTCTATATCATATGGTTGTTTCATGGAAGTTCTTTGAGCAGTAATGTGATATACCAAAATAATGCATCTTTGGAGACATGACTTTAGAGAGTTCATTCCTTTAATATACAATTTACAAAGTTTGATAAATAGTACAGTGATCTCACATACAATAGGCTTCTAATATGTTGCATTTACCTAGAAATTCAGTTTGTATTTTCTTTGGCTAATCAGTTTACTACTGAAGTCTTGTACACTATGCTTTACATGGGATTCATATAACTTTCTTATATTACTGAATCAAGGAGCATTAGGATATCTGGACTAAAATGGAAAAATACAGCCATGGCAGTCAACAAGACGGGTGTAAGAAAAGGTGGATGTTGCAGACTTTATTTTTTAAAAGTATATTAAAGATTATTAGTTACCACTGGTGTGTCCTTCCTAATTTATGTCACCAATTGAGGAAGGCAACAAATGTCACCCTTAGAGGCAGAGTTTGCTGACAGTGTTTTAGTGAGATATACAATGTCTCACTCTACCAACATCTTTGACAGTTAGGTGTCCTCAGAGTCAGGATTCTTAGTGTGGAGTCATTGTTGTCTGCATCAGTCAGCATGCTCTCCACATTGGCCCATGTGCCTCTTCTACTTCTGGTACAGTCATTGGTTCCATAGTCCTCTTTGAAAATATTTGTCGAAAGCTATCTTATTTTAATTCATGACATTTCTTCAATATCTCTTTCCCAATCAGAAGACAAGACAATAAACTAAAAGTTGCCCAACACCCAAATATTTCTAAAGGAAATTGTGAGGACTCAATTTGGTAACAACTCTGTGTGACAGTGTGGGTGACGTCCAGATACTTACTTATGATTGACTAATGTCCATTTGGCATTTTAGAGTCTGACGAGGAATGTGTTCAACTGATGGTAATCACTATTGTACTTTATCCTGGATAATGGACATCACCACTGGGTGAAGTATGCAATATTTATTAAGTGTCCTGTTTCAAAACCCATCCAGACTCCTGTTGAAATGATAAATCCTGCTTCCAAAAAACCACGGACAACAAAGAATGCACCCACCTTCAAATCAGGTAAAGTATGCAATAAAATCATCTCACAGTCTTCTCCTTCCTACTTAAAAAATTACAGAGAAACTTAACCATTGACTTGAACTAAATATTTCCAAAGTCATTGTTAGCATAGATAACTTAAAATAAAGGCATTTCCAGGGCTAGGTATTAGAAATGTACACTTTAAATCAGGCGTTTCTTCTTTCTTGTGTCATTCTATAAGATTTGCTTGCTTGAAACCTATAATTATTAGGGACTTATAGAAATTAACTGGGAAGGTCTAAAGTTTTTCCCAAAGTCTAAAATAGTAGTTGGATAGCTGAGTGGATTGCCTAAGCCTGTTGATTTCACTTAGCAAGATGATAACAGGAGCCTCTATTTAATTTCAATTTCAAGGATCCTGTAAGCAACGCAGTCATGTTTCATCCATAAATAATGTTAATTTTTATTATAATTGAGATGTCTATTGATTATGTGTATCTGGATGTGTTTTAAGTTGCACACTTGTCATTTCCATGCCATTAATCTGTTATGGCAATCGGGTCTATTGCAATGTGATATGACATCACTTGTTCCTTCCCTTTCCTCCTAACCTTAAGACTCTGTTTTCTAGACCTCAGTTGCTTTGTAGTGACACCATGCTCTACACACAACATCAGATACCTATACAATTGTTTCACAGATGCTAGTCCCTTAATTTTCCCAAGAACCAATACCCTACCATAATGTCACTGCTTGATGAGTTTCCTACATTAAAAAAGTCAGATCATTTGAAATAAAACACCAACACTGTACCTTCAACTTAGAAAGTTGTGCACCAGAAAAATGGGTAATGCACATAACTTAAACATAATTCATTTTCATAGTTTCCCCAAATGGTAAGAGTCTATTTCTCGAAGAATACAAACCAACTTATACATTTATTCATTTAAGAAAATATGGTTTGATCCAGACACTCATAAATTAATAACCTAAACATTTCTATAAACTTTCTACCAGTTATGATGTGTTTCCACCAGTTATGGATAGGGTTTATCATGCCCCACTAGCTTCTTATAAAACGTATTCCTCCATTTATACCATACTGTGCACATCCATACACCAGCTAGCTTGATGAATTGTCTTCATTGAAAGTGTTAGCATGCTAACATTCTGAAATGAAAATGTCCAACCTTCTTAAAACTACAGAGAAGGCTTTCATGACTTGTGCATAATACTGTATCCTTAGCATACCTTCAGTCTCCCCTTTCCTGTGAAACCACTAGACTGCTGGTGCTATCTTTTCTAACAGTTTGCTTTCAGGCAGATCCCTGTTACACATACTACTTGTCTCTTGTGACTTCCATTCATGGACTTGCCCCTTCATGCCTGATGTCGGACTAAACTATCAAGCAGTTATTAAGTTTATTAAGAAGCCATCCATAAACCCATCATTTACATTATTTTATATACACTGCCAGCAACTAATGAGAACTTGATAAACAAATATTGAGCAAATTAAAACAAAGACTGCTTACACTGGAATGACTTAAAAGGTTCTTCCCCCCACAGTAGATAAAAAGGAATAACCATGTAAATAAGTAATTTGCAGGCCTAGTGTTAAAAATAAAGTTCAAAAATCAACAAAAGCACCAAGACAGATGCAAGAAAAGAATGACCTGTTTATTTAAGAAAAGAATCAGAATTCAAAACTTTACATGGTAAATTAAGTTTTAAAAGATGAAACAAAACTGTCAGAATAGTGGACAGAAAGATTATAGGAGGAATGTCAGGAACAGGGTAGCAAGGGCAAGGGTAAGAAGACTGATGGTAATTTTGTTTAGAACACAATTAATAGATTATTTAAAGGGTATTAATAGTATGGGATACAGAATATACCCTCATGACTTTATTCATTTCTGTGATAGTTTGAAATTTCATTTCTGAGGGCTTGGACATTTATGTTGAGTGGTTGAATGTGAGGATGCTTTTTACGTCTAGGATCTGTCAAAATATAGGGTTGAGCAACATACTGGTAGTGACTGGAAGCAACTCTTTAAGAACCAAATCTTTAGCTGTTTGTTAGGCAGAATACAAGTTAATTGGGAAACCTCAAATGCACTTGTCATGAACACAAAGTTTAAGATACTTCCATCGTCTGCTATGAAGAATATTGTCTTTATGCACAATGTCTCAATCATTTGCCTAACAAAATATATTTATTAGTAGAGCCAGATTTAGAAGTGACACTAAAGGAAGATCACAATAGATTTGACGACAGGAGAAATATCCAGTCATTGGTATGTAAATATAAATTACAGTTTCTGGTATAAGAATCCTTGTTGTTCAAAAACGTTGCATGGACCAAAGGAAATCACAGTTCAGAAAACCAAGAGTTGATGGCTTATAATCTAATACTTAGTCTTAAAGGAATTTTAAACAATATTTGCCATTTTATGGAACACATGGCTAACGTTTATCTCTAAACATTATTTTCCCTGTGTTTATTACCCTTAGGATAAAGACATTATAACCAATACTGTCTATTTGTCTCTTCTATTTGAGAAAAACAATAACCCTTTTTGAGTCTCGGGTTTGAGCAGGTGTAAGTATTAACAAGGTGATTGTGATGAACCCAGCATGAAGTCAAACCAATAAAAATATCAAAAGCGCAGTCTGTTCTCTCTACTGGACTTTAGAACATATTCGAACAACTTAGTGCAGAGAGTTTAGATAGCTGAGATAATGTTAAATAAATTTCCAACTTTTGGAAGACCAACCTGCAATAGAAATGTTGTGACTAGTGCTTTGGGCATTACTGAAAACACTTCTAAGTGCTGATACTTGTGCTGTACAGTTTTATGTCTACTTGACCCAAGCTAGAGTTATCTGAAAGGTGGGAAAATGCCTCCTTATGACCAAGCTGTAAAGCATTGTCTTAATTAGTGATTGATTGGGGATGGTCTACCCATTGTGGGTGGTGCTATCCCTGGGCTGGTGGTCCTGTATTCTATAAGAAAGCAGGTTGAGCAAGCCATGAGCAGCAAACCAGTAAGGAGCACTCCTCCATGGCCTCTGTATCAGCTTCTACCTCCAGGTTCCTGCCTTGTTTTGAGCTCCTGTCCTAACTTCCTTCAATGATGAATAGAGATATGGAAGTGTAAGCCAAATAAAACCCCTCTTTCCAAGTTGGTCATAGTGTTTCATCAAGGCACTTGTCACCCCAAGACAATACTAAGTAATTTTTGTTATTGCAGGCCAATGACGTACTAGCTAGATATTTAAACACCGAACAATCCAGATGTCTCATTTCCTAGTGAGAATCGCCAAACAATATTCAGCAAGTGTTTTTAAATGTGAATCATATGAGGAAAATAACACTAATCTACACAGCCTCGAAGGAGTCTGTAGGTAGTATGGGGCTGTGGGTGGTGGTGCAATTACAAATTTAGGGAAGACTTTACTGAGAGGTAACTTCTAGTGAAAAGATGGAGACATACCAACCAAGTGAAACCTAATCAAGGTGACTAATCTGGGAAGAAAGAGAGCATAGCACATTTTTTTTTTTTTTTTTTTGGTTTTTCGAGACAGAGTTTCTCTGTGTACCCCTGGCTGTCCTGGAACTCACTCTGTAGACCAGGCTGGCCTCGAACTCAGAAATCTGCCTGCCTCTGCCTCCCAAGTGCTGGGATTAAAGGCGTGCGCCACCACCGCCCAGCGCACATCTTTTCTTTAATTAGCCCTTACCTGGAATAACCAGGGACGTGCGGAGTAGGATAAGCCCACAATAATCATTTCATTGTAACATGCAAATAGAGACCTGCATCCGAAGGCGTTGTGCAGTTCAGTCACTTAAAGACTCAGCGTCATGGTGTCGGAAGTACTCCTTTATTGGTAATGGTTAAATACTAATGTGTAGAATTTGTGCAACATTATTCAGCCATACCATAGAGCTTATTTTTGAAAATTTGTTATTTAAAGATTTTTGAATTAGCATACAAAGTAAGCGGTTTTGTTGAGGTGTTCTTATACACAGTTTAGGTTGATCTTTCTCCTCTCACCTACTCTCTTCCTGGGTCATACCCTTCCATCCTCAATAGTTCTCCATCCTTCTTTCATTTCTCATATATTCCGCTACCTTTCCTACTCCCTTTCCTTAAAGCCTCCCTCACTATTCTCGTGGTTCTTAAACACTGTTGATATCCCCATTGGATAGTCAGGTATAAAAATTAGAAGCTAGGATCTTTCTATGAATGCTTATTTGGTATTTGCCTTTTTTTCCAAAAATAAACTATATTTCAAGTACTTCATTAATGCTAAGTGATCACAGCTGCTCTAGATATACGAAGTGAATTAAGTGGGAGTGAGTTCTCAGAAAATCAATCTTCGTGTGATAGTGTAAACGGTTTAACAAGTTGAATAGTGACTTAACATCCTCAGACTTGGAGGAGGGAAGGAAGGGGGAGCTCTGATCAGGATGCAAATGAGTGAGTGATAAAATTTCCTCTTTTCACAGTTTTTCAGAGGATCATCATATCACTAGACACCACCACCGTCAATGCAGGTGGTAGAGAAAATCCATGTCACCACTCTATCTCCTTAAGGTCCACTAATGTCTCATCAATGAGAGAGCTGCTGAGTCTGTCAGCTCTGTATTCTCCCTGCTAGTTCCATTCGTTTGACACAACTTTTTATTGCAGACATTAGAGGTATCGAGTGTTCCACTGTCTGTTTTGTCTTTGTGAAAGAAATCTAGTGACTGAAATAAATTCTTGCAACAGTGTTGAAAGTGAAGAAGTTGTATTCTGAGGATGTTGTGCCTTTGTCTTTTTGAGTATGGACCACTTCACTTAATAAGATAATTTCCAAATAGAGTCAATTTCTTGCAAACTCCATGACTTTCTTTTTTTTTTTTTAACGGCTGAATAAAATTCTGCCTTATATCCACTGCACGTATGTTAACCAGTTGTACTTCATGTTCCCCTCTGTGAGAGCTGAATTCCCATCTTCAGTTTAGGTTTCCAGAGATGTGAACTGTCTCATTGCCTGGCTTTTGCAGTGACAGGTAACCAGAGTTGTTGCATGTACTGCCTTTGGTGAGACCTGCCTCAGCACAGTCACGTTGGTGTGTATTTGGGATGCTTTGTAGAGACAGTCTTAGCTATATTTCTATTATTTCTCTTGTCTGTACATTGCTCATTTCTTTCCTCGTAGCTTTCTCATTATTTTCTGCCTTCCTGTCCACAGTTGTGGCTTCTAATGTACCATCTTGCCTCTGCTCCCCAATTTCCCATTTTTAAACTACTTTTTCCAATCAGTAAGCAATTTAACAAAAAGTACAGACCTTTATCCTTTATTTCATTGAATTCTCTTCAAATTGTGTCCAGTGCTGATCGTGCCAGCAGTTCTTTGTAACATGTATTATATCTCATTCTAATACACCTGCTGTCATCTTAAGCACCCTGGATATTCAATGCTGTGTTACATCAGGTACACTTATGAGTACTTGATGTAATACAACATGAGTCGTTTAAGTATACATACATTTTGGAAAAAGATACCCATTCTCTTATTTTTGCCGGGGATGCAATTTTGGTATGCAGAAGAAAATTCCTGGCTAAAATATGTCCATAATCTGTTCTTATCTATTCGCATGTTCTTTCCACCTGCCATGCTGCTTACATAGTCAGTGGCCATGTGAAGATATAAGTTAGAACGGACTTGAAGAGCACCTATAAGGTTCTACTTCCAAGTACTTTAGATTTTAATAGTGCTTCTTTTATACACAACTCTGATTTTTAAAATATGAAATTTGGCCCCTTGATAAAATTGATTGGGAGGGCTTTGCACAATCATGAGCACTGCTTATATTACAACAGAGAATCCGTGAGGATCCTCCAAATACATCTGGCAACGTATCTGTGGCAGCAAATCCAAGAAGAGAAAGGACAAACAGACAAGCAGCAGGTAGGAAGTGCATCTTATGAAAAAGTCGTTTGGTGTGATGCCTGTCTATGAAAGGAGGCTGATGTGTTATCAAGCTTCAGCGACAAATTGAGAGCATCACTAAGGAAGTTGGATTGTGAATTGCATTTCTGGCAATCCTAATACTAAAGATATGCTACTCAGCTATAAAGAGATGAGAAAGATGGGGGATGCAGGATGGGGAAGATGGGGGATGCAGGATGGGGAAGATGAGGGATGAAGGATGGGGAAGATGGGGGATGAAGGATGAGAAAAACAGAATGAGAAGGAGTAGACAAAGCATGTCAGGCACACAAAGTAAAGCATTAGTGTCTCACTGCGATGGAGTACTCCAACAAAGCAGGATAGGGAGGTTGGGTTTACATTAACTCAAAGCTCCAGGCCTATCATATAGAAACAATTCAGGAATTTAGGTTTCCTCTTCCCAGGTGACTCTAGTTTGTACTGTTGACATAAAACAAAAGAAACAACCCAACCCAACCCAACCTAACCCAACCCAACCCAACCCAACCCAACCCAACCCAACCCCAACACCAACCAGCATGGCTCAAAAGACTTTTTAATTATATACTGTTCCATTCTATAGTAGCTTTGGCAGTTGTTATGAACTTGGGGTCCTGACATGCTTCCTTCGTTAGAGATTGCTTCGTTTATTAGCGTAGTCACATTGCTATATGTGCGTTTTGTATTTCTGCTATATTCATTGCATAATATCATTTTGAAAATCTAGGAAAGTTTAATTAAGACTAGATTTTAATTTTTATTCTGTTATTTATGTATGTATGTATGTATGTATGTTATGATTCCAACTTGACACAAAAGCAGAATAAGCCAACTCAAAACCTGAAAAGCCCAAATATAAAGTTATCATTTACAAAGGTAGCCAGGGGGACTGAGTTCCACACTAACTACGTATGAAATTTGAGGTTGATCGACTTATTTGCATATCATTGATGATCTCTTTGGCTTTTTAGAATCTGCAAATGAATATCCACCCTTGATGGTAATTACCTTTATGTTTTTTGCTTTGAATATTTTACATCACATTAAATGAAATATATAATTACTGTTCAATTGTTCCTTCAAACCCCTCACAGCCTACCAATGAAATAAAGAATTCTGTTCCAGATAAAGTGGTACCCACGAAGGAAGCAGGGATCGTACAGTCTGGTGGGTCTTGTCCTACTTGTTTCTCTGGAAAGAAATACTCTAAATATTTGGGATACCACAGACTTCTCACTCCTATTTCTTTTTCCTCCAAGATTAGATATCAGGATTTGTTCTAAGTAACACAAATGTTATTGTTGACATAGATTTTACAGAAGACATTTACAAGTCAGAGGCACTGGTTTGAAAAGGCAACTTGAGTTAGTTGTTTCAACTTTCATGTCTGTACACCCTCATGGGTTCCTTCAGTACCAGATGTGATAGGGAAAGGACAATGTTAGCAGAGCCATCCTACACAGAGGAGGCCACCCATTTCATACCTCATTCCATGCCCTTTGTCAAGTAATGAGAAACATCTAACTCTCCAGAGAGCAATGCTTCTAAATTTACTGGATAAAATTTATTCTTTACTGGACAGTGATTATATCTTAAAAGTTTCTGGAAGCTTCCTCTTGGTTTGGGGTTGCTTCGATATGAATTTGCACTGTTGCTCTCTTCTAAATCCTTTCCGTCCACTTCCTTCAAGGATCCCTCCCACTGGCACCTCTGCCACATATAGCGGACTTCATGTCCACATCAAATGATGACACAGACTAATTAAAAGTATCAGTGTCCATGCCTCTTTCAGTTGTGTACATTTTCATAATGTAACTTCCATCCAGATCTCTACTTTGAGCCGTGTTTTTGGTGTTTGTACAGTAATGATGATGTCATCCTGTCACGTTCTTACTCCCTCACACCCCATCTGGTATTTCCCCTCCTCCTCTGTTGTTTCTGTACACTGTGTTCGTGCTATGTATTGTTCCAATACCTGCATAAATCATTCCTTAACCGTGATATAAGGTATTATATATAAAAAATTCACCTGGCCTTTAAAATTACAGTCTTGAAAGCCCAAATCCAGGATCATGATCAGTAATTGTTCAGTATGGTAATAATTGGTATTTATATAAAGACAATGTATGAAATCACCAATGTAGTCCAGGAACAAAATGAATAGAGCCATAAATAGATAACTTACAATGGAAATGATAAAGATGCACAGGAAAAATGAACTAAAACAAGGAGAGAGCCATGGAAAGCAGGCAGTATCATCTAGACAAAGAGAACCATACTGAAGAAGGACTTAGCCTATGAGAAGAAAACTCAGCATGTTGAAATAGGAAATGGAATAGGAAAAGTGAACATGGCTTTTCAGCTGTAAGTTACATTAACTGCATCTTAGAGTAACTCAAAAAATGAGATTGTCAGCTGGGGCGTGGCAGTACACACCTTTAATCCCAGCACTCGAGAGGAACAGACAGATCTGAGTTTAAGGTAGCCTGGTCTACAATGTGAATCCAGGACAGTCAGAGTCATTGCATAGAGAAGCTCTGTCTCAAAAACCCAAACCAAAACCTAACCAAACCAGACCAAACCTAACCAAGCCAAACCAAACCAAAAACCACCCCCGCCAAAAGCCCAACAAACAATCACCCCCCCCAAAAACATTGTCAATAGCCAGTCAATTTTACCAATGTAAATTTCCAGTTCTGTAATTACACAGAGTGAATAGTCAGAGGAAAATGCATAATCAATTATGACTTTTCTCCATGGCTCCGTAGAGAAAAGTGTAATGGGTGACTGTAAATGCTTCCTTTTTTTTCCCAACTTGTTTTCAAAAGTATGTTCAATGGTGTTTCATGGAGTGATTGTTACAGACTCTTTGAGATGTGTGGAGTTGTGTACAGGACATACTTGACTGCTCTCTAACTATTCTATGGAAGCTTTTGATAGTTAAGTCAGTAACTCTTATTTGAAGATTCTAATTGGAAAATTAAAAGTCCAATTGGTGGTACTACTAATGTTTATTTTTCTGTATATGAAATAGTTATCATGTTACTTAAATGGTTTTCTTGTTTATTTTAATTGCATATATGGACTTGTCAGAAGGGACAGCTGTAAAATTGACATCAGAGGAAGAACCAAATAGTCAAGATGGCTTTGAGAAGAATCCACCATCGGTATTTAAGTGTTTAATTTTGAATCACAAACTTGATGTTTCTCATTGTACAATAATGTAAAATAGTTCAGGGAAAATTCCTTTTTAAACTGACCTCAGAATCAATAGATTGTGACTTAACATTTAATCTTTAACCCCATTTACTTAGTTATGGAGTACAGAATGTTTTTAGAATCTGAAAAAAAAGCCTTATCAGGTCCTTGGATCCATCTCAAAAATTAATTTCATTTTTATCTTCCATTCTTTTAACATACTTACCTATTTAGAGACTAGATCAAATCTGAGACTTAAAACTAGGCACTTTAAAGTTTGAATGATTTCAGAGGGATCACCCCGCAATTTAATGTGTTAGAAAAGCCCATTATTCTGAGTAATTCAAAAATTGAGGTTTGCTATGATAAGTCAGTACAGTCCACGTCTAAGTTTCACTCACTCATTTTATTCACCAGTAGCAGCTCGGCTGCGAGAGAAGGCACAGCTGCACACAATCAGTCACACTTCATATAAAGAGAGTGTATTGTCCAGTAGGGCTAATGGTGCAATGCGCTACACGATAAACTTCAAGCTCATCTTATTTTAATAAATGGAGTCAGAGACTGTGTTGAAAACATTACCCAGTGACCTTACTGAATACTAGAATGCATCAGGACTGAGCTTAGCTGTTCATGAGTTTCACGTCAGTGTCTAGATTTCTAGTTTGAGGAAAGCAATAGAAAAATGTATATTGTTTGAATGTACTGGTACATTCAATACAATACAGAAAATGATTTTACAATAGCAATTTTAATTGTATGGTCTTGGATAATTTCAGTGATTGAGTATTGGCAAGGAACTAGGCTATTAGGCATCCAACATAGAAAATCACGGCAAAGCAAAACTAATTTTTCCATATAATGAATCAGCAAACACTAACTTCTTCATATAATGAACACATTTGATGTCTAGATAGAGAAAAGTGGTGTAGTCATGTATAGTGGTACACTCTCAGGACACCCTGAAGAGGCAGAGCTGGGAAAGGATTAATGCAGTTTATTTAAATATGTGGTGAGAATGATATGAACAGAAATAAGAACTCAGAGAAGGTGTTTCTGAGTATAGATGGACATGTGGAAAAGGAGAACAGGAATTACAGTAGACAATACTGGAGTCTCTCTGCCTTTTTCTGTCTACACACACACACACACACACACACACACACACACACAATATGTATGTACATAAATATGTAAGTTCATAAAATAAGAAGTTGACCTGTGGCTTTTCCAGACGTCTTTAGTATTAGATGCCCTTCCAGCACCCCTTTCTCCTTGTAATACCCATTTTACTCCATCCCAAGTTAAATCTCTACCTTCCATTTTCCCTTCGTATCTCTTATCTCCTACTAGGAGATCTCTAGATCATACCATAAATTTTAAAAGCCAGGTGAAATTATTTCATATATAACATCTTATCTCACAGTTAAGGAATGATTTATGTAGATATTGGAACAATACATAGCACGAACACAGTGTACAGAAACAACAGAGGAGGAGGAGCAATACCAAATGGGGTGTGAGGGAGTAAGAATGTGACAAAATGATATCATCATCATTATACAAATACCAAAAATATGCCTCAAAGTAGAGATTTGGATGGAAGTTATATTATGAAAATGAGATTCTCTTTTCTCCAGTCAGGTCAAGTTGACAAAACACAAACACAAAAACAAAACAAAAACAAGCAATCCAAGAAGGAAATGAATCAAAAACCAAAAAACCCCAAATTCCCCAAAACAAGGAAAAACAAAACAAAACAAAACAAAACAAAGAACAGCGCAAAAGACATTCTCAACTTTAGTATCTTCTTCAATGTCTTAAAATTTTCATTGTACACTTGAACAGTTCATTAACTAAAGTAATTCCAAGGTGTTCTAAAATACTGTTGTGAATGGGACTATTTCTCTGATTTCTTTCTTGGTATGTTTTTCATCAGAAGGCTACTGTTTTGTATGTGAACTTTGAATCCTACTACTTTTATAAATGTGTTTATTAGCGTTAGAAGATTTGGTTGATGGCTCTCTATATAAAAATCCTGGAAATATCTTTTTAATGGAAATAGAATTTCATCGATTTCCATCTTCCCTTTTTTTTCCTCCATTTTCCCCAGCTACCCTCCTTCAAGCCCTTCCTAAGACTCCCTACCCAAATTGTTAGCCTCTTTTTATTGTTGTTATATTAGCATATGCACATATATATATGTGTGTGTATATGCCACACACATACATTATGTTGAGTCATTTTTGTTGTTTGTAATACATTTTTCAATATGTATTTATTTTAAATATTATTCATTTTAATTTAAAATTTAGAATTTGTACATACATAAACTGTTTGTATTTGATCCACACCTTGTTTCCGTCCTTCCAGTTTTTCTCCTCTCCCTGCCCCTATAAATTAAATTCAATTAGTTTTACAATAGAAAACTGAGATTTTGCTAGAAAACGATTAGAAAATGTTTTGTAACTGATTACTGATGCTTATTTCCACAGAATATTTATAAGCAAATCCCAGCACAGGACGTTGGCTATTTATCAATAGCTAAATATCAAAGAGGAGAAAAAATGGCATCTCAGGAAAAAGGTGAGGAGTCTTGCAATAAAAAGTCTTTTGACAGAATATTTGTCTGAAACACAAGGAATTACGTATATTCCAAGCCAGAAAAGTTACTCCTTAAATATTTACTAAGTAGCAGGATATATTAACATGGAGTTATTTGCATGTCAAAGACATGTTTTAAGACAGGCTAAATGAAGGGGATCAAAGGAGGGGTGCAGATATGAGTTATCTATCAGATCTTTTTGCCCCTAGGGGAAGTTAGGAAGTATGCTGGCATCATGTAGGGAAGGGCACGAAATTCATATAAAAATCACGGGTAGGGGACTGTGCATGTGAAAACACAGAATTGTGTGTAGGAGAATAAACAGTATGCTTTCACAGTCTTATTTGCTTACAAGGTATAAAGATTTGAGATCTTAGATCCTTCTTCAGTGCTACATCTTGTGTATAATCAACATCTATTCTCAGCCGTATACATTATTTAATTCTAGTGTAAAAGTGTTCTTAAATCCCAGTAGAATACCATTTGGGCCTAAGATAGCATCAGAAAAAGGAAAAACATGAGGCTTCAGTTATAAGTTCATCTAAAGTGCCATCAGTAGGTCCAAAGAACATTCAAAAGTAATGGTTTGTGATGCTGATTCAAATTTGAGACATGGTAGGAAAATCACACCAAACAGAAACTAGACTTTGTAGAGTTAAGTAGTAAAGGGATTTTGCAAGAGGCGTCACGAGTTTCTCAAGTTTCATGATCAACCTGTTGAGGACAATGTTCAAAATAATTTTGGTTCAACTTTTCTGGGATTCTTCATTTCTAAGAAGTCGTGTAGTGAGTGGTGCAGCTGGTGTTCCAAACACAATGGACAGCAAGATGTAGACTCTCTCATTAAAGAAATCAAGAAATATCCCCTGATTGACATCTAAGTAAAACCTACATTTTGCTATTATTTCTGAGAATATTTCTCAAGGGGAGAATGAACATAGAAATGTCATAGAGAAAAATGCAATCCCATGAGATATTTTGATCACGAATCCCATATCTGTTTACACGTTTGAGAATTAATTTCTACAGTTATATCATCACTCAACATAAAGGAAAGGAACTTATAGGATCAATTTACTAAAAGAATGCAAAAGGGAAAGAATGTGATAGAAAGAAGGTTACACAGTGAAACAAAAAGTCGAAAGTATCTTAGTTTGTTTTCTATTGTGATAAAACACCATGAGCAAAAGCACCTTAGGGAGAAAAGGGTTTATTATGTATCTCTGCTCACTGTCCATGGAGGGATGCCAAAGTTGATACCTGGAGTCAGGAACTGAAGTAGGAGTCATGAAGGAATTGGCTTGCTCCTCCTGGCATGCTCAGTTTGTTTTATTGTATACCCCAGAAACGACACTACCCAGAGTGACCTGTGATGTTACACGTCAGTCATCAGTTAAGAAACTGCCCCACAGGCTTGGTTGTAGGCTTTTCAACTGAGGTTCTCTCTTCTCAAGTGACTCTAGCTTGTGTTTGGTGGACAAAAAAACTAACCAATACAGGAAGAAAGAAACAGTATGCAAATTTAGGGTTAATAGTAAGGAGTTATAAAGATACTATCTCAGAAATCTTTGATTATTGTTGATTCAAATCAAAATGAGATTAATGCTATTGTATAAGTTATTGGAACCAAGATGAGAAACATATGGTGAAGCTATAACATTTAGTTTTCTTTGTACTTTTGAAGCATCAAAGATGTAGATGACATTGACTTTAGGGATTAAGATGAGATTAATTTTAATGGAAAATCATCACCTGGTTTTGAAATGACATTGAACTTCCTTATAAGATTCCTATCTGATGAAATTTTACTTGCATGTTCCCATGGTACAGCAAATAAGGGAACTGTGAGAAAAGGACATATATGGTTATTTATTGACTACATGTCCAATATTAAACACCGCTGTGATTTGAGATGTAGCACAGTAGTACTTTATAACTCTTCTGTGACAATTTAGCTTGGTTTTTTTGTTTGGAAATCATATCTCACAAAGAGATTTTTAATTAATTAATTTTGTAGTTGTTGATGCACACAATAAGTTTTGAAATGTAGTCACACTATTGTATCCTCTCACTACTTTTTTTTTTTTTGTAGTTTAGGCTCATGTATCTTCTGAAAAGCATCTATCAAAAAAAAAACCCCAGACATGTATACTGTAAAAAGGAAATGAAGTCTAAATGTCTAAATAATAGCATATATATATATATATATATATATATATATATATATATACCCACACACACATCCCTTGAGGAGAATATTTATGCAATGTCATTCTGCATATGAATACCCAAATTAATCAGTTTCAAAAACTATAATGCATGGATCACTCACCTCTTTGGAAGTTTATGATTAACTGGTGCTGTAAAATATAGGATCTGATATGGAGAAGATGAATAGGGCTCTTAGAGTTGACTTTGAATGTCTCTGAAATGCTCCATTGGAGATAAGCGTTGATCCACTCAGCCAGCAGCTTTAATAGGTGAAATGCCACCTGACAGTCAGGATTTTTTTTCCTGTGACCACAGATCAGTTTTCCTTCCATCAGTTAACAGTCACTCATTGGTATATATGCCTTTCCTATTACATTAGATCCACTTGGGTCACTTTTTTTTGGATAATTTTAAGTTATAAATACAGCTATGGTTTGATTCTTTTCCCCATTGGATTTCTGACATGTTCCTCAGTCATCTAAAATACAACTAAGTAAAAATACATTGAAACAAAATTAAATAGCCATTACCAAAGTTACCCATGATGGTTATCTTTCATATCAACTCTTTATAAATGTATCCAGTTAATATTGTCATATTTGTGTTCAATTGATTATTTGTCTCCTTGACATTTCAGAGTTTTCTAAGGAATGCCCTCAGTCAAAGGTAGTTACTTTTAATTTTACTCTGGATCATTAATTTCATGTTTTATAACCTGTACAAGAGCCATTAAATATTTTTTCCTAAATTCATACAGCCCATCATTGTAAAGGAAGAGTCTGTTTCAAAGGAGGCCTGGGATATGAGTCCTGTGGAACCATTTTTAGAAGGTGAATTTTGTAATATCACTTTCCCTGGAAAAACACCTCAAAATATTTGAAATGATTACAGTCTTCTCATTACTTTCCCCACCTTCCCCAAATTTCATCAAAGAATTTGAGGTAAATAATATAGTTATTACTGATAATATGAACACTTCAAGAAAGTCATTTGCTACTTCAAAGTAATTTGTTTAAAGTTGGTAACTTTAACTCATATGTATCTTCTTTTACTTGTAGTTACTGTAGTGATATACAGTATCTAAAAATATCTCATGCCTTCAAAGGAACTGAATTCTTGCTGGACTCTTCAGCCACATTAACAATATGCTTTGGGATCATTTATGACTTTATTTTGGTCGGTTATCCTACTGTGTACTCTGCCAGTTTAATGTGCCAAGAAATGTTGGAAACAATGTGGACATAAGTCAATAATATTTGTATACGGTTTGAGTGCTATTTTCAGTCAGTTGAAGTCAGTAAAAATAACTTCTCTTATAAAATCCTGTTAAAGATTTCTGTAAAAAAAAGTATTCCTCATTTTTTCCCCAAACCATGTATCATGTGCTGTTTAATAAATACAGAGCAAAGCCCTTTGTTATGTACAGCAAACAGGCAATAGGGATAAACCGACTAGATAAGTACAACAGTCAGACAGGTCAGGCAGGCAACGGGGACGAATTAGTTACAGACAGACTACAGACAGGCCAATAACTGCAGGGGAAGGCAGGGAGAAAAGCAGAGAATTCAAATTTGGGTTCACTCTTTGTAGAACTACTCCAAGAAGAAATTTCTGTTTTCATGCCTTAAAGTGACATAAGCACAATTTTTTGTTCTCCCCTCCCCCCACTTCTGAGGTTCCCCTAGTTCACAGTCAATGCAATCCATCAGTGTTTCTATTGTGAGGTGTCCTTAAATCATAGGAAAACATCCTGTTAAACTGAAAAGAGAGCTTCAGTGAGAACAAAGGCCCAGGGTTTTAATCATAAGTGGTCAGGAACGCAACCACATGGTCAACCACCTTTGAACTGCCATGACTTCCTATTCTGCTTCCAATTGCAACACCGGAAGACAAACATACCAACTCTATGATAAACTTAATCTAAGTTAGAGTAAATAATTTCAAAGGAGACTATTGAGCAGCCTAGTTCTTTCTAATTTTAATGCGACAAGTCAATTATTATTTTTAATTTTGATAGTCTATTTCATACTGCTTTAAATTAACCTTTTGCGTACTTAGATATTGCACATTGAACGCTTTCCTTCTTAATCCCATACCCTAGATTTTCTTGTAGATTAGAATTACACATCCACAGAAATGTTTAGGAAAAGCTTTAAGACGTGTCTAGTGTAAGAGAACTTAATGGAGTCCTAGTAATAGCCAAAATGTGAGTGTACAGAGGAATATCTTTATATAATATCATTCTACATATGTATATCCAGTCCCATCTGTTCACACAAAGCTTCTTGTTGGTTGACTGTACTTCAGTGGATGGCTGCCCAGCCAGAAGGATACAGACAGCACAAGTTAGAGTCTATGGGTTGTCAAGTTAAGGAAAATGGAGACAGTGAGCAGTAAGTGTGTCTGTGAGGAACTAAGGGGAGGGGCTGGAGTGAATATGATTAAGATATGAATTGCTCTTTCTTGCCTTGGCCAATTACAAAAATGCATTCAGAAATCAATCAAACTTTAACATTTACACACCCATTCTCATCCACGTGGATTATTTTCTATACTAATTCTACATGAATGTATATGGTTAAAATTCCAGGTTTTCATGGAATTGATTATTACTTTCATTGACATTTTTAGATACTCCTAAAGACTATCCTCTCTCAAAGGTAATTACTTGTATGTTTTTTCCTGCAAAGTAAAATTATTCTTGTATTAAATGTGTAGGAGTTACTAAGTACCTTATTTCTAAACCCATACAGCCTACAGTTGAGAAAAATGATTACGCTCCAAATGAAGTCTCTGATATAAAGCACGGGAAATGGTTCCAAGAAAGTGAGTTAGTAGCATTAATTTTTATGAAACAAGTAAGTAAAATGTTTGAAATGTTTAAAAATTTCCCATTTTTAAAAACTCCTGCTTTCTCCAAATTTTATATAGGGATTTGATGTAAATGATGAATTATAATCACTAGAAGAAGAGTTACAGGCAGTCAGTAGCTATCGAGAGATAGTGAATCGGTTTCTTCCAAGGTCGAGCTCTCTGATATGTTGTCCAGTCCCAACCTGTCAGCTCTAAACACATCTACATATAAGCAACAGTAAATGGAGTCAGTAGGTTGCAAATATGTATGTGAATATGCATATGTGCAACAATACTACTTTAAAAAGTTATAAACTTAAGAAGAACTAGAGACACAGAAGAAGTTGGAGGGGGAGAGAAAGGGGTGGAGATGATCTATGAAATTCTCGAAAAATTAAAAAATTTGCAAACCAAGAAAAAGTCTACTTTTTACACATTAAAAAGGAATTTATTAGACAGGCTATAGTCTGGGTAGTTCAACAGTGATTGCCTCATGAGGAAAGGGCAGGGAATCTTGAGGTTGTTTGTAACCACCCATTCTGCCCCACATTTGGGGGCCACTATGTCCCAGCCCGAGCTGCTCCTCCAATCTGCAGGTCAGGGTCTAGCAAGAGAGAGAGTGGGGATGGAGGGGCAAGAGACACAAAGAATGGAGACAAAACAGAGAGTATGTTCAAGTCCCATTTATTGAAAGGAAAATCCTGGGTATATATAAGCACAAGCAGGGGAATGCAGCTGAAGACACTTTACCACGTGCGCCTTGCAGCTGGGGGCATTAAACAACAAAACAAGGTATGTAAGAAAAACAAGATGTTTATCAGAGTGTGCTCAGCTGCTGTGGGCTGTTGAAAACAAGTCTCTAGTCAGGTTATTTGGTCTGAGATGGCTGCAAAGATGATAGCTGCTTTCTGCTAGGAGTTGGCTCCCAACAGTTGTTGACTCCACGAGGCCAGATTTCTCAGAAGTTCAACAGTCTGGTGTTGGAGTCCGAGAGGATTTCTAGATCACCACTAATCTTTGGTCTGTGTTGGAATCCTGAAGAAGTAGGCTCTAATACAGATGAAGAAATACCTCAACAACAGGAAAGATAAACTTGCCAGCAAGAGTGAGCACCAACAGACAAAAAGCCAAAAGCTTTCTTCTTCCATATCCTTTTTATGTGGGCTGATATTAGAAGGTGTGGCCCAGGTGTAGAGTGGATCTTTCTACCTCTAGTAATCTGATTAAGAAAGTCCTCCACAAGCATGTGCAGCAGGTTGGGCTTTAGTTGTGATTAGCCATCACAGAAGCGTTGGGACTTAGTACAATTCAGTACAATGAAAGAAGGGAAGAATATATCTTATTAGATAGCCAGTAGTTCCTGCCACATTCCTCAACACTGCATGCATATGATTTACTTAAAACAGTGTTTCGCAACTTTCCTAATGCTGGGACCTTTTAATACAGTTCTTCATGTTGTGGTGACCACAACCACAAAATTACTTTTATTGCTACTTCATAACTGTAATTTTGTTACTGTTATGAATCCAACATGCAATACAAGAATATAGTCAACATGCGTGGATATAAAAAATAACGTATTTTTAAATGTGCAGTTATTCTACAAGTGAATCACCATGGAAATAAATTCAGAAACAATCTTGAAAAAGAAGTGATATTCACAGCTCTCTGAAAAGTGGTGACTACTTATGACTTAGATATAAAGTAAAGGTTATGATGAAGTCTCATAGAACACTAGAATGAATGACTAAAGTATTTCATTGCTGAAGATGCAGTCTGTTCCATGGTATAATCAGTTTTGACCATTGAAATATTATCTTGGTTTTCTGATTTCACCCAGAGAAACTAGAAACATTTTGCTCTCCACCCATTAGAAACACCACCTTAATTAAAGCACAAAAATTTTTAAAAGAAATATTCACTGAGCTCATAATGTTAATTCAAAAATTGTCAAATTCAATGAAAATTATGTAGTTTATTAGTTTTTCAGTAGATATTTCATTCAAGAACAAAACAAAATGTAAAAAGTTGCTACAATTCTGAAATTAGTACAATCATTATAAAGCTAACCACAAAGAGTATTTTTGACTGTAATTCTTTATGAAAGTGTGGTAAAGTTTTTCAGGTTTACATATCATTAACTATGTATCTCCGGTTTTTTAGACTGTCCTAAGGAATGTGTTCAATTGAAGGTAATAAGTTTATGTATTATCCTAGGTTATTAAAATCATATTGTTTGAAACACAAAATTGTTATTGAATATCTTCTTTCAAAACCTATACAGCTTCCCATTGAAGAGAGAGATTCTTTTCCAAGAGAGGCACCACCAGTTAAGCAAGCAAAATCACACTGTGCAGGTAAATTTTACAAAACCGATTTATGTAGGAAAAGTGATTTAAAATCATGAAATCTACAGTCTTCTTGTTTTTGACTTCTCTGTTCTCCAATTTTGATGGAAGGACTTTACTTAAGGGACTAAATTATCATTGTTAAGTCTCATTGTTTACAAGAAGTTATTTAGTTGCTTAAAATAATATTTTCAATGTTTTAACTCTAACATAGATATTTCCCCTTTTGTGTCTTGGTATACTAATATGACCATTTTGCTTTTTTTTTTTTTTTTACAGAATAGTTGTGCTAGGTATAAAAGTTCAATGATATTTGCATAGCTTGAAAACAACTGTTGTTTGTAATAGTATATGCTTGAAAAGTCAGCTACTTAGAAGACTGAGGAAATATTTTTTGGGGAATAATACATTTAGGGTATGAACTAAATTAAAAGTTATTGGCTATTCCAAATTATAATTATGCTTTCTTTTATTTTTAACACACTGCTTTCTTCAGTGTGAGTTTTCATCCATTTTTCTCTCAGTGTCCTTAATTGTGGCAATAGGACTGCAGTAGTTACTAATGTAATACACGACATGGTGAAATATCTTCCCCAGTTTTTGTCTATGCATATAATTAATATTCTATGTTAGAGAAAATGGCTGAATGGCTTCTAGAATAGCCATTAGAAACTCTATTTGTGTTATCCATATAATTGAATCGACTTGGTATTTATTATACAAAGCCTAACCAAGGTTTCACACAGTCTATTCTTATACCATATCTGTAAGCTCAATGACACTTCATTATATCGTTTTCAGATGAGCCTGCATTTGTAAAGAATTCTAGCAGAATTACAAGATGTGTAAGACAGACTGGTAATCATCTTGTTTAATTTATTTCACTTTTCATTTGATACCATAATACAGAGTCTACTGTCCAGGGATCTGTGTTTACTCTTGTACTTTTTCAAAAGCTGTGATATGTTAAGGCCATTTTTTTTTTTTTTTTTACTATTTGCTCATGAGTTTATTCAGCAAATCTCCACATAAACAAACCATTTTGTATCTTTCTACCTTTTAAGCTATATCCCTCATTTTTTAACTCATGTCAGTAAAATGGATTCTGCTTCCACATTTACAGTTTTTTGCTTGTTTCTTTCTAAAAAAAAATTTTAGAGACAGGGTTTCTTCTGTATAACAGCCATAGCTGTCCTAGAACACACTTTGTAGACCAGGCTAGCCTTGAACTCACTGAGTTCTACCTGTCTCTGCCTCCTGAGTTTTGGGATTGAAGGTGTGTACCACCACCAACTGGCCACATTTACAGCTTTTAACATTGATCCTGCCATCAAATTTACAATGATTTAAATTACAATAATGAGCAGGAAGGATTTTTTTAAAAAAATTAATGTGCAAAACTCTTTAAGGTTTACATAAATCTTTGATATCCTTTTCCCTACCCCTTCAGTTTTAACTTCTTCGATGTGACAGAACAGTTGAGAATATCCAATTCATTTTCATCCTATTTTAACACAGTTATATCTGTCATTTATCAGTATCTTTTACTACTGATTTTCAAGGGCTTATCCTTTCCTGTCCCCACTCTTCCTAAGCTTACTTTTAAAGGATCAAATCAGGCTTGATTTTTCTGAAGCTCACCCATTAAACTTTTGCTCATGACTTTTAAATTTTAGGGCCAGCCCTTACTAAGAACTACACAAACAACTATTGAGTAACAAATAGACTTGACTGTACAAAGTGGAAGTGAAAACTGCTTTCTAGTCCAGGAGTAAATGGTGATATATGATGAAAAGTGCCACCAGCATACTACAGAAAGAAAAGTATATCTTACTACAAAAATATAACAAGAGGACTTTGAAAATGTCACTCTGAGCCTTAAGTGAAAAAATAAGCTTGTATAAGCATCAAATAAAAGAATAATTCAGATTTAATGAGCAGGGTGTTCCCAGGATGAGGTTTCAAAGGGATAGTAGTTAGTTAAAGAAAACAGCAAATTAACCACTCAAACTATGCTTACAAAGTAGAGAATGAATTTCAATGTGGTTTTGTTTGTTTCCACATGCTTTTTAGTTTTGTTTCTGTAAATATGTTCATATGTGTTTGTTAGAATGAGTGGAAATGGGCTTTAGTGTGTAGGCACGGCTCTAACATAGCATCTACTGATTATGTGTTTGTGATATACTGAAGCTGTTTATAATTACATGAATTTCCTATATCAGTAAATATCCAAATAACCTTAATCTTTTTAACTAAGAAATTCAACATTCAGTTTGCATC
The DNA here is from genome assembly GCF_004785775.1 of Grammomys surdaster. Lineage (NCBI taxonomy): Eukaryota > Metazoa > Chordata > Mammalia > Rodentia > Muridae > Grammomys > Grammomys surdaster. The sequence goes on from NW_021604630.1 coordinate 4,353,696, forward strand.
ACCTTGAATATTCTATAGGTACATTGTCTATTATTCAAAATGTCTTCTGGGTGTTCTAATAAACTATATGGATTTCTCAGCAGAATCATCTGTAAAAGTGATATCAGAGGACGATCAGAAATGCCCCTATGGCCATGAGAAGAATCAGAGAGTGGTACATAAGTATTTAGATTTAAATTTCTGTTTAAGATAATTTATTTTTGGTAGATGATACTGTAGTACACACCAGGTTCCTTCAGGCTGCTCTCGACAGTCAATAGATCACAATTTAAAAACCTATTTTAAAACTTTTATTACAATTTAATACTTTATTAGTCTATCAGATTTTTTGTGACATATGATACCTTATAAGTTACACAGTTTAGGAAAACCTTGTCCTGGGATTCAGTCCCACACTTTCGTCATTATTTATGCATTCTAAACCTAGAAGCTCCTTACATGTTAAATAGATCAGTCAGTTGTGACACTTTTGGCTAAACAGGCAAAATTATGAATGACGTTGCTGTGCTTGCTCCTGAACTTATTTCATGTTTATGTGTTATCATCCACAGTTACTCAAAAGTTCCCTTTAACTCATGTTTGAAACACTTGTCTATTTCAAAGCTTTAAGTTTCAGTTCCTCCTTTGGTTCTATATCTGCAGCATCTATTGTGGTAGAAGAGAAGTAAGCAACACCAGTACATGTTAAGAAATCATACGTCTGTGCTGTTTTGCTACAGTGTATTAAATCTTACATTGGCTTCAACACATAAAACCATATAGTATGATAAACATGCTACCCACTGACTTTCTTGGCATTAAACTATACCAGGAATCAGCACAGTACACAGAGCATATATATGTGCTACCATTTGGTTTTATGATTTATACAAAACTATTGAAAGTCTCAAGCTGCTGTAATATAGCTATTAGTGTTTGGCGCCTCTTTGAATAACTTTCAATTATTTGGACTTTAAATAATTTGAAATTAATTTGTGATACTTTTTTCAGCATTAAGTAAGTGACAGGCTATTAGATAAGGGTTGGGGTGGGGAATAGGAGTATGGTGGAAGACAATAGTCTTAAGAGCAAAACAACAAACAATAGGAAAATGGTATGGATGTTTTATGTGAAGAGACCATGTAATGCTAAGTTGAAAGGGTTTGAATTTAGGTTGGGTGTGGTAATGACAGGGAAAAATTTATTCCAATAAAATTTTTGTGATGTAACTGATGTTGCAGACAAAAGGACAAAGAAGGGATTATGGGGAATGACATCAGATAGCATGAGAAGAAAGACAACAGTGGGTCACATCTGTAACCCAACTGGAACTCAAGTTTCTGCACTGGCCAGGAAGCATGAAGAAATAGTACCATTGTCATGGTTCCCTTGCAGCTCACAATGTATCAAAAGTAAATTGTGTAAATAAGAAGCTGGCATGTTTTATGCACCTAGAAGAAATGCTTTTATGCCTCTACTTTTAATTAATGCTTGTTATATTTTTTGTATTTTCTTTAATGTGGAAGGCATGCATATACTACCTTGAGTAATATTTACATGTTACTCAAATATATCCTAAACAGTTTTTTTCACATTTTCACCATTTTATGTAACTGATTATTATCATAGGAAAATTTTATTATAAAATATTTGTCTTTAATCCCAAAGGGAGCCTTTATGACAACATTTTGTTTGTATTGAGCATCATGTCCTTTGAAGCCTCTTAGGTTTCATTTTAGACACTTGTGCCATTGGAAAAGTTTCAAACATTTAGCCCAGTGCTATTGCAAATTCCCCTAATAGATTAACAAATGATTACTGTAAAGGTCCTCACAGTTTTCTGAGGAGCAAATAATATTTAAGTATTCAGAAACTAATTGTTCATTCAAGCATACACCTTGGCTACTTTTCTGTCCCTTACTATCCTTCTTTGGACTTCCCTGGCTAGTTTACACAGTCAGAGATCCTAAGAAAATACAGTGTAGTCTGTATTTGGAAGACACATGTAAGGGATTTATTCCTCTTCTTAATTTTCACTAGTTTCCAGTTATATTGTAAATAATGTCCTTGAAACAGTAAAGGACAGGAAACGGAAGATCTCTAGGTAACTCATTGCTGATGCTGATTTTAGCAGGCTGCGGTCAAACGACCTCAACCCAAGGACATTGAATATTTATCCATGGATAATGATGAAAGTAGAGAAAATTCTGCAGAAAGCCAAGAGGAAGGTAACCACTCCATTGTATAAAAAAATTTATTTGAATTTGACTTGGTGGTACAGGCCTGTAATCCCAGCCCTCGAGGGCAGAGGTGAGGGGTCATTGTCAGTTTGAGATTCGCTTTAACAATTGTAACCTCTTTTTTCTTCTTCTTCCTTTGCTGCTTTCTTCCTTCTTTTTACTTTTTTCCTCCCTTTCTCCCTTCCTTCCTCTCTCCCTCCCTTCCTTCCTTCTTCACCCACTGGGCTACAACCATAGAGCTTTTTTTTGGTGGTCTTTTCCTTTCCAAAATAAATATATTGTTAAAGTTTGTTGTGCCTCACTTATTGCCATCTTTCATGAGAGACATGTGTAAGAGTAGCAACCATGCCACAATCCCAATGTTGTACTGTCTTAAAGTTTCCTCTATGAAAGAAATTAGTTCATTATTTTTTAGTTTAGCTTCCTGACAATTCTCAGGATACTGATAAACCCTTTGTCAAGGTATCACACAAATGACTTTTATACCAGTTTCTGATATGGTCCTTATTCACCTCAAAAACCCCACAAGCCATGTCTCTTCTGCCCAAGTTCTTCTCAGCATTACTGTCTTCTGAGTTTTTACTAGAATAGCATATTAGGCTCCATTTACAATATTCAATTATCTTTTCTTCTCTAAGTTAAAAAAAAAATCATCCACATTCCATTCACAAAACCAAAGCCAAGCCCCCAAATCACCTAAGTTTACCACAGCAATGAGCTCACTCTTGGTACCAATCTCTGTATTAATTTCTTCTCTGTTATCGTGAAGAAGTATCCCAGTGAAAACAACTTAAGGGAGGAAGAATTTGTTTTGGGCTTCTAATTCCAGAGGGGTAGAGTAAATCACGGTCAGAGAGACTTGGAAACAGGCAAAGAAGACACAGAGGCAGGAAGAGGAATCTGGCTAATCCTGATGGGAGGAGAAAGAGAGAATGGGATGTGAGATCTGAATATAAAACCTCAGAGCTTTCCTCTAGCAAGGCTCCCTTTGCTAAACAGTCAATGACCTTCCAAAATCCAGCGTTTGTTAAGTGTTTAAAAACACAAACTTATGAGGAACATTTCATATTCAAAACACAATTGTATTGGCTCCTCTTTAAGGAATTAAAAGGGTCTCTAGTGTAACAGTTTACAATACAACAGAAGTAAAGGAAAGTCTAAATGTTCTGAGCCAAAGGGAAAGGAACACAGTGAGAGCAGGCAACACGTAATTCTGTGCGGTGTGTGGGTTAATAATTTTATTGTATCTAAGTATTTCAAGAAGGAGTATCTCATAATTGTACAAATGCAGTCACAGAGAGGAAGGAGCTTTGACCTTCAAAAGAACATAAGAGGAAAGTTTAAAGGCTACTAATCTAGAGTATACTTTGACCAAAAAATATGTACATTGTCATAATGTAGAAGGAAAATGTAAACTTAAAGCAAGTGATTAAGAAATGAGAGACTGCATCACATTCAAATATTAAAATGAAACTTGCAGTTTTTCTTTGGACAACTCTATTTTAGTAGTTCTTGTGAATTATTTGTAGCATAGATTCACACGCCTCCTGAATAGTAAACTGAAATATTTAGGATGTGTAAACTAGAGAAGAAAAATATAGAAATGCCATCTTCAAAACAAAACAAAACACGTGTATGTGTATGTTGATATGGAATGTTCCCATGTACCATCATCTGTAAGTGAATGTCTAACCCTATCAATTCCAAAAACTTTCTTTAATAAGAAAATACTTATGTTTATGCTATAGTAATAGGTTTTGAGGGGATTTATACCAATGTTCATAATTAAACTAAGACAGAGCAAGCAAACTAAAATCCTATCAAGATCAAAACTTAAAAGTAACCATTTCAAAAGATAAACATGAAGATTACTTTTTAATACTAATCTTATACAAAGGTAGAGTAGATTCTATCATATTTATGCTTAATTGATCATATTTCTCTTTGGCATTATAGACTCCCATGAACAGCTTCAGTGGAAGGTAATCCGTTTAATATTTTTGTCTTGAATCATTAACTTCATTACATGAGATATACGAACTATTGTATTTTCTTTCTAAGTCCATACAGCCTACAACTGAAGAAGATTCTTCTCCAAACAAAGTACCAGCAACAAAGCCAGTGAAATCCTTCCTCACAGGTGAATTTTGCCATAAGTTATGAACTAAATAGTTCAAAACATTTGAAATGATTTCCTTCTCATTTTTATGCCTTTGTTCCTATAATTTTATCAAAGGATCTGGTGTCAGTAATGAAATAATTTGTGTGTTGCTGGAACTTCACATATGTGCTCAGCTGTCTGGGATGTTGCGCCAGGTACTTCCTATGAAACCAGGAGTATGAGGCAATCCAGAGTGTACATAACAAATTCCTGCACTTTAGAAGTACCAACTACATTCATTTGTTGAACTTAGATATGCAGTCTTTTGATTATCTGCATCTATCAATTTACATACTGATTAATTTCACTGCTTTTAGTCTGTTATGGTAGAAGGTACATAGCAAGAATTAATATAGCATAACTTGATAAGCTATATTTTCCTAACACATAGAAATATCATCCTGTATTATAGAAGATCTCTAGTAATAGGCCATGCAAACTCAAAATCCAAATTCATTTACTTATCTTTTATATTTTATAGTATTTTTAAAACTTAAATTTTTGTGTATTAGTGTGTTGTAGTAATTAATTAAAATCGGCCTCTGGCTCAAGCCGACTATGTAAGCTGCAGCGGCTCTGCCTAGCCCAGCAGCCATGTTTCTCGGCCAGAGGCCACGTGTGCGCTGCAGCTAGAACTGGCCGGCCAGAAACACCAGCCCTGCCACCCATCAGACACCAGCAAGAGAGATGGCTCTGCCAATCTTCCCCGCTGTCTCCGCAAGGCAGGGCATTGCCCAGACAATTCTGCCATCCATGCGGGCCTAGTAAGAGAATGTGACTCTAATTCTTATAGATTAATCAAAGGCTTTATATGTTTGATAATGATTAGTAACAAGATGCTCATAAAAAGAGAGTTGTATCCCAATTAGCTAACCTAATTATAAGTTTATAAGTTGTTCCCCATGAGTGCTCTCCATACCTGTGTGGTTCTCCATCCTCTGCCCTCTCTAGCTCCTCCTCTTCCTTTTTTCTCTTCCTCTCTCAACTCCTCCTCTTCCTCACTCCTCCCACCTTAGCTCCTCCTACACTAGTGTTTGCTTACATGTATGTGTACATATATGTGTGTGTCTGTGTGTGACCGTGGAGATCAGAAAAGGAGATTAGATTCTTAAGATCTAGTGTTACGGATGGCTGTGGGTGCTGGGAACCAAACTCCAACAGGATTAGCAAACACTTTAAACCACTGATCTCTCTTTGCAGAGCCTGTGTTCTTTTCTTACTCTGCCTATTTGTGGTACTTGTGGTTGCTATTTATTTACTATGTAGAATATTTTTATGTAGACTATTTTAAATTCTTATAGGATTGGAACTGAGGTTCACAATACTGTTCTTAACTCTACCATATAATATTGTTTCTTGATGAGCCTGGTACATACAAAAAGTAGGGTACTTCTGAAAGCTCCTTCATTAGTTTCTGAGACAGAAATTTGTAAAAGAGAAAGAAAGGCAAATTAAACAAATAACCCAGTCACTCTCTCTCTCTATATATAGATATAGTTCATTTTTATCTCATTTGATGCCCATAATGATGAGAGTATAGTTTCATGGTATCATCTTTATACTTATACTCATTCAATGAAATATTTTATGTCATATTCTCTAATAATTTGATAGACAATACCTGAAAAGATTCCCTACGTTCAAGGTTGAATAATTTAATTCTTTCCTATTCATATATAATCACTCTTATTAATGTATAATAAGAATGCCTGCGTTTAGAGTGAACTATCTAATTAACTTTAGTTTGATCATTAATGGCCATACATTTCAAAATTAAGCAAAGTTTGTATGATCAGAATGCTATCTGTCCCTTTTCCTTTGGCTAACATCTTTTTCTTATACGTATCATCCTGGCTGATATTACTGACCAGCTGGTAGCATCTCATCAGGTCTCTATACATTACAGTATGAGACACCTGTCATTAACTCGCCTGCTAATCATTTTGTGCACTCGTGTTTTTCTGTCCTATGCAGGATTTCTTTGTGTGCTTAAGCCACTCTATAGGATTCCAGTCAGCCATTATTTCCAAAAGTCTTTCTCTGAAACATTTGGGTAAACATTATCAATTACAAGGGTAGGCATTCAATAAATAATTATTGAGTAAAAATGGTGTCAAGATAGAGTTTTGGGCTGGGCGGTGGTGGCGCACGCCTTTAATCCCAGCACTTGGGAGGCAGAGGCAGGCGGATTTCTGAGTTCGAGGCCAGCCTGGTCTACAGAGTGAGTTCCAGGAGAGCCAGGACTACACAGAGAAACCCTGTCTTGAAAAACCAAAAAAAAAAAAAAAAAAAAAAAGATAGAGTTTTGGATGTTAGTGATAAAGTAACATTTTTATAGAACATGATATGGAAAGGTAAGTGTAACAACTGAAGAAAAGGCCTAGCTGATGCTTACAGTGTTATTTTGACAAGGCAGAGAACAGTATCCAGCATGACTACTTTGATTCCATGGGCTTTTGAATGCTGCTTGTGAAAGTGTGCTCTTTTGTGATTAGTGGAATATGTGCATAGTTCCATGAAATTTGTGTGCAACTTGAACATGACAACTTCTACCCTCTGTCTATACTATGGATTGAGGCTTTTGGTGTTTGCACATATGTTCTTCATTTGTAAACATATATTTGAATTTAAATTGTATTTTACTTTTGAGATCATAATACAATTATAACATTTCCCCTTTCGCTTCCTCCAAAATCCCTTGTATATCTGACCCTGTTCCCCTTCAGTTTTATAGTCCCTTTTCTCAGTAACTGGTATTGCGTGCATATACATATATGGATATGTTTAGTCTGTATAATGATATTTATGATTTGTATGTATGTTTTCAGGGCTGACCACTTAGTACTGGACAACCAACTGGTGTGCCCTTACTTCAGGAAAACCATCTCTCCTACTTGAGCTTTCCTCATTGCCTGTAGTGCTTTGTGTAGGGTTGATGGCTTTCTTCTCCCCAGCTTGGCAGCTTCAGTGGTATCATTCTTGCTCAGGTCGTGGTTAGGCAGCCATGTTGATGTGGCATTTGATGACAAGACACAGTCTCACAGCACAGCTTCTGGCCCTGTGGCTCTTACCATTTTCCCATCCCTCCTGCAATGTTCCCTGAGCCTTAGGAGTGGGACTCTTTTGTAGGTGTGTTCATTGGGATGGGTTGTAAAACCATCATTTTTATAAAACTTTTAAAGTAACGTTTAAACTAATTATATTACAGCAGAACCAACTACAAACATACCAAAAGGAGAACAAGAATGGTGTGATAGCAGAAATATGCAAAGACAGGTATATGCATATTTGAGTTAAAACCTTTAAAGAGCATTTTCTTTGGTAAACAATGTACCAGGAACCATATGAAAGTACCATTCTCCTTGTCCTGGAGACCCAATGGATTACTATTTAATTTTCAGTTTTAATACTCTCCTAAGTACCTGAGCAGACTGATGTAAGTTAAGTTAAAGTTTACTTTTAGATTCTTAAAAATATTTTTCATTATTTTTGATATTTAAAAAGTTATATCATATTTGAGACTTATGATTATGTAGTAGAAATTATGAACAATGTCAGAGTCATAACCTCAGAATTTGATTCATTCTAAAGAGCTAACCTTTGTAGTGATTCAAAGTTTGATGTTGCCTATTACCAATCAGGACTGCCAAGGAAAAAGATTTAGCTAATTATTTTAGTTACAAGTGTCCTTATTTTTCTCTGAGAATAGACGTGTATAATTAATACCATTACCTGTAAATACAGTGATTCCTTCCAGAATTTAAATTTTGGGGTTCCTCAAGCAAATAAAAAAAATTGCAGTAAAGAAATTCATCATATATAGTACTGCAGTGCACTGACTTTACCTGTCATTACAACATATAGTGGGTGTAGATAGCCCCGACTATTTCCACATGTGCATGCCACCATATGGATTTATAACTTATATAAATTTTAGCAGAATATGCTATTGAGATGCAGCAAATGGTGTTTTGTTTCCTGTCGACGTTTTATGTTGAATAATTTCTAGTCCTAGCACTAAGCTGTTAAATGCAGAACACAGCGGGTGAATTTATATCCTACAGTGTATGGGCACAACTGTCAAAATAATTAATGAACATCATGTGTGGAATTCCTCACTAAGAAAAGAGTTGACATGAATAGACAGAATGTTAATGAGTGTTTTATTCAATGTGTGTGTCAGAATGAGACTCTAAATGCTTGCTCAGAAATTATCTGTATAGTAATTTTTTGCATTAATTAATTAATTCACTTATTCATTTACTTTACTTCCTGTTAATGTCCCCCAGTCTCTTCTCTCTTCTAAGTACTGCCCCCACAAGTCCCTCTCCCTTTTCTCAGACAAGGGGAAGCTTCCCTTGGGTACCACCCAACTCTGGGACATCCAGTTGCCATAGGTCTTAGAGCATCCTCTCCCAGTGAGTCTCAGCTAGGCAGTCCAGTTAGGGGAGGGGGATCCAAAGGCAGGCAACTGGTTCAGAGACAGCCTCCACTCTAGTTGTTAGAGGACCCACATGAAGACATGCTACAAATGTGTAGGGGGCCAAGGAAGGTCCAGCCCTTGCATGCTCTTTGGTTGTTGGCTCAGTCTCTGTGAGCTCCCATGGGCCCCAAGGAAATTATCTTAAAGACTGTGAGGATTATGTTTATGCCATTTAAGGGAACACAAAAAAGAGCCAAGACAAACTCTAGGCAAGACGGCATGTGAGCAGAGAGAGCAGTGGTCCATATCTATACGTCACTTAGATTGGAACTTTGTGGTTCTCACCAAAGCAGGACGGAATATTACCTTCACAGTTCTTATTTTGATTCTCACATTGCACAGACAACACAGGGTTTAAATAAGCATCTTGCACCTTATTCGTGCTTAGTGAAAACCATATTCCTCTTCACTATATTAAAGATTGCTGTAGTTTTGTAGTTCAGTTTTGTTGTAAAAGCCTATATATAGGTGGTCTGTTTATATGTTTTTACTTAACCATAACCTAACAAAAATTCAACATCAGTATTTTTTTTGCAAGTAGCTTTATCATCAGTAAAAAATGTGCACAAATGGTTAATACTTCAATCACAAATGGAGGTACTGCCCTAAAGTCTTTTCTGAACCAACTTCATATTTCTTCTTTAGATGTTAAAAATATTAATGCCATTTGAACTGTAAGTAATGGCATTGTACAGCTGGCACATATATCATAATTTGATAATATGCAGATTTAACAAACTGTAATTTTGTGAGGAATGAAAATAACTGATATTCTGAAATTAATTCCTTGTTTAATTATAAACATTGGCTTTTCTATTGCCTATGCATGCATCTCCTCTGAAATTCCATTGTCAGTTTTTATAATCAGAGATCCAGTAAGATTAATGGTGCTTAGAAAATATCTTTGAGAATCTACTAAAATTTAGGTTTTCAATTTTGCTTCTTTTTAGTTTCAATAGGATTATTTTAAAAATAGACAATTGAGATAGTTTCTGAGAAAGTGATTACTAACTCCATGCAACTCATTACTGATAATAATTTTAACATTATATCTTTGAACAACTTTGACAAAAGGGCGTTGGCAATTTATTTTTGGCTGAAGATCAAAGGTATGATAGCAGCATCCAAGATGAAGAGGAAGGTAAGGAGTCTACCTGTCTGGAAACATTACTTGACAATATGTTTGTTTACAAGGAATGCTGAGCTATCTTCCCAGTGAAAGAAAATTACTTTGGAAATAATTATTAAGGAATAAGATCTTTTAAGTGGTAATAACTATATCTTATGTTTCCAAAGCGGGTTAAATTGAGACTATCACTGAGGATGCCAAACGATGAGTTAAATTATGAGTTTTCTTTTTCATATGAGAATTTTAGGGAATAAGAAACAGGAGTGAAGATTAAGATAGACAGAAAAGGGCAGGAAATACGGCTCGAAGCACTGGCTTCAAAGACTGGTGAACTGAGTTAGACCCAGGAACCCCCATGGTGGAAAGAAGACAGACTGGTGGCCGTGGTCCTCTGATCTCCACACTCACTCCACAGCACACAATATTCACACACATACACATTCAAAGTAAATCAGTGTAATTAAAAAATTAAGAAAAAAGAGTATAGGAATCAAATGACGAGAAATGAAGCAGAAGTTTATAGAACAGGATGTGCAAGACAACTTTTGAAAATGAATGATAGTATCAGATACGTGGGAAGACTAGTGCGTGAACTTGAGTGTACAAATTCTGTGTAACTGGACGGATTAACGTGCTCCCAGTGAGCCTTGTCTCCTTCTTGACCTCTGGGAAGCCATTAAGGATTAAAGCAACAGGACATAAATGTCTGCATTTCATTTACAGCTGATAGGCCTGAGCGTTGTAGTAAGCTATCCATTTGAATAATTTTCATCACACACAGTGTTGATACTTTCTTAGTGGTACCACCAAAGAAAGGTCAGAACATTAGGTGCAAGAAAACACGGGTTATTTATACAGTATTGGAGAATGACAGAATTATTTATTTAGTATTACATTTAAATGAATCATTTTTTAAAAATTATCATACAATATATTTTATCATATCTTCCTACCCCTGAGCCCTCTCAGGTTCTTCCCACTTCCATGCCCACCCATATTCCTTTCATCTCTCAAAAATACAAAACACAAAAACCAAAAACCTCACAGGCAAAACCCGGAAAACCATAACAAAAAAGGACACACACACACACACACACACACACACACACACATGCACACACACACCCCAAAATAAAACAACAAACAGAGAAAGAAAATCCATGGAGCCCTTTATGCATTAGTCAACTATTTCTGGGCATTGGGCTTCTCCTGAAGTGAACTTGACACACCCAGGTTCTTGCCAAGAAGATTTGCCTCTCCCAGCAAAAGCAACTGCAAATGCCTCAGCTAGGGGTGGGACTTTGTATTCACTTTCCCTCCTCAGTGCTAAATTTTTGTGTAAATTTTTGTGTCACAGTCTCTATGAGTTTATATGTACACTGTTCAGAAATGGCAAAAGTCTATTCTAAGGGTTATGGTGTCTTATGTCAGTTCAGTTTGGGAAACATTATAGGAAAAATAACTTTAGGTTTTAGGTTCTAGATTTTAAAACAAATTAAGTTATATTATCAGAATATGGAATGACTTCATAGCGATATGAATTTCTCCAGCTTTCATAGGCGGTTTGTTGAGAAGGATGTTCAAAATACTAATTTTGATGAGAAGCTCTGGTCCTCCTTTTGAAGTTGTCAGATGGTGCAGGTGGTGCCAGAGCTATAAACTGAATCATAGTGACTAATGTACAGACACCTTTGTAATGAAATGTCGCAAGCAACCAGTGGGGTGTGAGTCAGTGCACACCAGGGGCAGAGGAAAGCTTAGATTTCACTATCCTTCTCACTCTTTCCTGACCAGTGGACAATAACAGAGAGGAAAATAACAAAATAACTTGCCCATGTCTTGAACAATAATCTCGAATTTCTCATGAGGTTTAATTCCACAGTCTGAGGTTACTATTGTTGAGTTGAGAGGAAGGGAAGTTGTCAGACTTATCCATTTAAAATGTCAGAATGGGAAGGATAAAGGTGAGTGGTGTGGAGATGTTTTCTTAGAAGAGCCAACCAGGTGGAGGGACCAAAGTAGGGAAAAAAAAAAGCCCATGTACATTTAGAGTCACAGGTGAGGAGCTTGGGAGAATTCAACCAATTTTCCAGGAAATTCACATACTTTCCTTTAAATTAAAGTCTGAAATATTTTCCTCCATAGACTGTTAGAGAAAAGTGAATGGGAAAACTGTGGTGAGTGGCAGGCACTCAGTTCTCCACTTGATAACTTGGAGGCAGCAAAGACCATGGTTACATCCACCTTCCGCCTTTAGTGGGATACATGTGAAAGAAGTGTGAACATCATTGTGATGACAGCTCATTATGGAAGGGGGGTTGTTCATATAACCCAGTGGCAACTTACAAGAAACGTACAACTAATCACATTTTAAAAGCATAGCACAGATGCTTCCATTTTGCAATAGCAAGACTGTGTCTTGTGTGAATATGGCTTATCTTTTGTATTTAGCACGTTAATAATCAGGTCTCCTGTAAAACTTGGGTTGATTTAAATGCTGATAGTCCTTCAGCACTAAGACGTCTTATTCCTACCATGTGGCTTAGGTTCACATGCTGTTTCCAATGTACTCACTATGAGTTTTTAAGATGGGAAAACCCAGAAATACCGTGCTGAAAAAATAGTCCATATATATGCAAAAATGAACAATTCTGTATACTATCAAGTTTTCATGAGTGTATTCAAAGTGATTGATTCAGAAACTCTGTTGCAATGATTCTGCTATTCTCTAAACACTGGGGCTTCTTTGAGCTTCCAAACTATCACACATGGGGAACTTGGTTAATTCTTTTTCATCACTGGCATGGCTGATACTAAAACATCTTAAAGAGTCATTCTATGTCTTTCTACAGTCAGAGCTGAATTTATTTATTTTTTTAAGTCATGATATCATCCCAAAACTATAGTCTCACTTTGCTTTCCAACAATTAGGGATAGGTTTTTATTCAATTAGGAGAGAAAAACAAAAGATGTGCCCCTTCCCCAAACCAAAATTTATATTTTGAAAGCTAACTGTCAAGAATACTTTTGCTAGTAATTCTGCTTGAAAGTATGTTTGACTTTATCATGTTTATATACAATTATGTCTCTGGCTTCTTTAGACTTTCCTGAAAGACATGTTCAATTAAAGGTAATAAGTTTTCGATTTTTATCTTGCATCATTAAATTCATACTATTCAGAATAAACAACTGCCAATTTAAAAAAGATGTATTTATTTCTGTATACCCACCCGAGCATATACATATATGTACATGATTATAATATACCGATGTACATGTATTGAGGCCATCAAAAGGCACTGGATCCCTTTGGATTTACCTGTGTTCAGTGACTACTTGGCTTGTTACATGTGTGTCAACTCTGGTTCTCATAGTTGAGCAGCAAATGCCACTGAGCCACTTATCCAGCCCTACCACAGTTATTAAATGTCTCGTTTTAAAACCCATACAGCCTTTGGACAAAGAGAAAACTCCTCTTCCATGTGAGGCACCAGCAAAGAAAGAAGTAAAAATATTTGGCACAGGTACGTTTTGCAATCTTTCTAGGAATTATACTTCAAAACATGTAAAATATGCATGGTTTTCTAATTTTGTTTTTTTTCTGCTCTTCAATTTTTTGTGTGAGAATTTGATGTAAGTAAACTGTCCCTATTTGCATTATCTTTCCCAAAAAAGTTTATCCAGTAACTTATTATAATCTTTTGAAATGTAGAATTATAACACAAATATTTCACCTTGTACATCTCAGTTCTCCAACACTCCCCTTTTAGAATCACCATGCTTCTTATGGAATAGCTGCAGTGTTGAAAAGTCTGAGGACTTTGCAAAGTCTGAAAATACTTAAATGAAAATATTTGTATTAGTAGGTATTTAATAGTGATGTAGGTACTCTGAGAGACTCTGTAGAGTCTCTATAGAGACTCAAGGATTATCTTCCAGGACTTATCTGCTATGGTCTATTTGATGCCATACACTCAGTAAGAAATATGGTAGAGTTCAACCTTATCCAGACCAGTATGTCTTGATATAATTTATGGTCTAATCAATGGACTCTAGTTCATTATGATAGGAGTCTGTAGCTGGAACTAATATACAGCTTTTTGTTGTTGTTGTTAAACTGAGTCTTACTGTGTTTACAGCTGTCCTAGAACTAACTCTTACAGACCAGGCTGGCTTTGAACTCACAGAGGTTTATCTGCACCTGCCCCTAGAGGGCTGAAATTAAAAACAAGGCACCATCAGACCTTCAAATAATACAATTTAAAAAATGTACCCACTGATTTACTATTATTATAAGTGAATTTATTTTTACAGTATAAATTAATTATTTAAGTACATATCCTTAGTCTGATATGATACCAAGTCTGTAATAAGGTCCCCCTCTCTGTGTATATGTGTTATACTTACTAATTTTTACATTAACCTCTATTAATATTCTTTAGTGTAGAAAATATCTCAAGAACTCCAAGAATTGTTACTACCAGTTTCAACTCCTAATTCTTATACTTACAACATTAACACATTTACCTATTTTCCTCATTTGTTTATTTTGATTGGTTTAGAGAATGACTCTGAAGTCACACATGTTACCCACCTACCATATTAGCAAGCTAAACTGTAGCCCACCATACCGTTTACTGATGAACTTGGTTGATTAATTATTTTGTTAGCTTTATGAAAGTTACATTTACTGGGGAAGAGGAAACCTCAGTTGAGAAAGTGCCTCTGTCAGATATGCCTGTAAGCAAGAATGCAGGGGCATTTTCGTGATTAATGACTGAATTGGCGCCACCCCTTTGCAGATGGTCCTGTGTTGTATGAGAAAACAAGCCGAGCAAGTCAGTGAGGAGCTTTCCTCCCTGGGCTTTGCTTCAGCTCCTGCTCCCAGGTTCTGCTCTGAGTCCCTGCCTTGGTAAAAGACTAGAACATATAAGCTGGCAGATGTCCCTCCTCCAAGGTTGCTTGGTCACAGTAACAGATAGCAAACTAGGGCACATAGAAAGCAGCGTCCAGTGTGACACCATTTGATTTTCTCATGTTTCAGTTGTGCTACTGTTGGTATGCTCATTTTTTTTATTGGATATTTTCTTTATTTACATTTCAAATGTTATCCCCTTTCCTGGTTTCCCCTCCAGAACCTCCCATCCCATCTCCCCTTTCTCTGCTTCTGTGAGAGTATTCCCCCACCCACCCACCCACCCACTCCTGCCTGCCTACCCTGTCATTCCTCTACACTGGGGCATTGAGCCTTCTTCATAGGACCAAGGGCCTCTCTTCCCATTGATGCCAGATAAGGCCATTCTCTGCTACAAAAGCAGGTGGAGCCATGGGTCCCTCAATATGTACTCTTTGGTTGGTGGTTTAGTCCCTGGGAGGTCTGTGTGTGTGTGTGTGTGGGTCTGGTTGGTTGATATTGTTGTTCTTCCTATGGGGTTGCAAATCCCTTGAGCTCCTTCAGTCCTTTCTCTAACTCCTCCATTGAGGACCCTGTGCTTAGTCCAGTGGTTGTCTGTGAGCATCTGTCTCTGAATGTCAGGCTCTGGCAAAGTCTCAGGAGACAGCGATATCAGGCTCCTGTCAGCATGCATTTCTTGGCATCTGCATTAGTGTCTGGGTTTGGTGACTGTATATGGGATGGATCCCCAGGTGGGGCAGTCTCTGGATGGCCTTTCCTTCAGTCTCTGCTCTGCACTTGTCTCTGTATTTCCTCCCATGAGTATTTTGTTCCCCCTTCTAAGAAGGACTGAAACATCCACAGTTTGGTCTTTTTTCTTCTTGAGCTTCGTATGGTCTGTGAATTGTATCTTTGGTATTCTGAGCTTTTGGGCTAATATCCACTTATCAAGAGTGCATTTAAATTTTTAAATATCAGAATAATTTGCATTTCCTGAGTTAGTGTAGGATTAAGAACACAAACATCAAGCAACAACATCAGCAATGATGACAACTACAGTTAGCAAACAACACATACCTTTCAAAAATAACTTCAAATTTCTGTGGACTCAATTATCCAATCAAAAGACACAGGTTAGCTTATGGATTAAGAAACAAAATCTATCTTTGTGATGTCTACAGCAAAATGTACCTTATTTTCAAATATACATGTTGCCTTAAAATGAAGAGGTGAAGATTAGTGTATTTCTCCTCCCCATCTCCTCAGATCTCTCCGACCTCTTTACCCACCCAACTTTCTCTTCTCATTTTCTCAAAATTAAAACACACACACACACACACATCACAGAGAGAGAGAAAGACAGAGAGGGAGAGGGAGAGGGAGAGGGAGAGGGAGAGGGAGAGGGAGAGGGAGAGGGAGAGGGAGAGGGAGAGGGAGAGAGAGAGAGAGAGAGAGAGAGAGAGAGAGAGAGAGAGAGAGAGGTGGGGGAAGGGGAAGGGGAAGGAAAAAGGGGAAGGGGGAGGGAGAGAGGGGAAGGGGAAGGGGGAGGGCGAGAGGGAGAGGGGAAGGGGAAGGGGGAGAGAGGGAGAGAGAGAGAGAGAGAGAGAGAGAGAGAGAGAGAGAGAGAGAGTCAAAATAAACAAATTAGGAATCCACAAGACAAAAAAGTTGCCAAGTAAAGCTGCACCAAATTAAAAACAACAACAACAACAACAACAAAAGCACCCGCTGAAAAACTTGGAGTTTATTTTGTGCTGACCAACTACTCTTGGGCATGGAATTTGCTCTAGAGTATGGTTGTCACTCCATTTGAGTGACCGATTTTCCCTTTGTCAGAAGGTACCAGCTGCAAATAGCTTCTTGGCTAGGGGTGGGATTTTTGTGTCCACCTAATCTTTCAGTGCTGGGATTTTGTCTGGTCTGAATCTGGGCAGGTCTTGTGCGTATTGTCACAGTCTCTGTGAGGGCATCTGTGTATCAGTTTTGTCATATCTAGAAGATATGTCTTTGGAATCACTCACCACTTCTGGCTCTCCTAATTATAATTTTTCTATATCTCTTTGTGCATAGATCCCTGAAGTCTGAGAGGGAGAGGTTTGATTTAAGACATCACATTTAGGACTGAGTGCTCCAATGCCTCCCACCCTTTGCTCATTGTCTAGTATGGGTCTCTGGGTTGGTGTCGTCTACTGTGAAGCAGTGTTTCTAATGAGGGCTGAGTGAGGCACTGACCTATGGTTATACCACTATTAACCAGGAGTCATTTTATTGCATGTTCCTTTAACAGAACAGCAGCAGTAGCGTTTCCCTTAGACTCATGACCCCAGCTTCTTGGACTCGTTAGCAGTTCCATTTCACGGAGTGGACCTTAAACCCAATTCAAAAAAGTGGCTGGCTAATCTCATAACATTTGTGCCACTACTGTACCAGTACATGATTCAAGCAGGTCACTGTTGTAGCAGGGTTTGTAGCTGTGTGATGATTGATATACCCCAGTGGTGTGCCTACATAAAAGTTTCTAAATTAGGAATGAATGAGTCATTTTGGATTGCTGCTAATTATTAGCCTTTCTCTCAATATTATTAGAAAGCCTACCATATTATCAAACTATCTATATAGTTTATTTTCACTAATTATATGTATTTGTCAGAACCAGATGAAAACTTGTCATCAGAGGAAGAGCAAGAGTGGCTTGATGACAGTGAAGAGGAACATTCAGAGGTAACTAAGTATTTAAATCAATTATATTTTTAAGATTTTCAGTAGCAAATGTTGAACCCATAGATCATATCAAATTGCTTTTGACTTCTATTGAGAATTGGGTGACTGTGATTTACTGTTTAATCTCAACTATGTAGCTAGGCAACAACACACTAGTTTTAGAATCAACAGTGATAGAAGATAAACCTTATCCTTGAATCAATCTCTCTCTCTCCTCTCTCTCTCTCTCTCTCTCTCTCTGTGTATGTGTGTATGTTTCAGTTATTTAATGTATTCACATGTTAAAGGCAGTTCATTTGAAATGTATGAGTAAGAAATTAAAATTTTTAGCAATATAACAGCAATTTTTCCTGAATTTGCTTCATGCTAAAGAGTTATCATCTTAGTGACTCAAAATATGTATTATTTATTGCTAATCAATATTACACAGCTTAAGTTTCCGTTCATCATTCGGTTCTCTAGTTGTAGTCAGTGTCTTTGTTATGTGAGACCCTAGGGCTTATAGTCCTGGAAGTCATATTACCCAGAAGGAGAATAATAAATTACAGAATGTGGCTTTTGGTGTTATCCTCCAAAGAATAAGTTTCAAACTTATTTTTTGTTGTTGTTTCAAGGAAGAGACTCAGCAAACATAATAACACATATTGCTCCTAACTTAACTTGGTGTTAGAATATGTCAGGACTGTACAGAATGGATAAAGAACACATGAATATGCTACCATCTGGGTTTCTAGTTTGTATAAAGCTACTTGTGACGCGCGTGTAATCGTCTCGCCAGCAAGAACGCACGCGGACACACATCAGGATCCTTCTGCAGCAAAACGTTTATTCCAAAAACAAAATGGTGGAAGACCCCAGGCCCAGAAAAAGCACTGTTTATATACCCTTAGAGCGGTGTGCTCACCTCTGATTGGCTGCTTACTCTTCGCCCCGCCAAAACACCCTGGGATGGGCTATGACTTTGGCACGCTTTTACCATAGCACATGCGCAGTTTACTTGTTTACTAGGAAGAGCGCCGGATGCCAGCGCCATCTTGCAATGGCGGATTCTGCTAGCACAAGCCGCGGCTTCCTACAGCTACTGAAGGAATATGCTAATGGGATAGACTGTATAGTACCAGAGGCATCTCTGCATACACTTTACATGCTTTCCCCTTGAATAATTTGTGGGTTTTCAGTATCAAATATGTATAAGGCTGTCAAATATAGAGTGTGTCATATAGTATATAGCAAAACAAGTAAAGAAAATAACATTTGTGTTCCAGGTGGAGAATCCACATTCTGTCTGGTTGGAGCACGTTTCAAGCGTGAGTATGGTGCTGGGGGCAGAACCTGCACTCAGAGAAAAGGCTTTCTGAATCTGAATAGGAGGAGGGAGAGGGAGCCTCGGGAAGTCTGTGTGGACATCACATAGGAGAAGAGAACAGAAGATCACGTCTGTTCACTGGCTGAGACTTAACATCTTGGGTTATCCAGGAAGCACAGAGTAATAGAACCATTATTATAACATTTCATTTCTCATATTATACGAAAATAAATCGCACAAGTAAGAACCTCTAACATTTCACAGAGGTAACAGAAGTTTTTACGTGTTCATTCTTGGTGAGGTTGCCATGTTTTTGAAGTTCTCTTTTAATTGGGGAAGAACCATATATGATAGCTAATATTTTTGCCTTTATTTAGACAACCTATGGGAAAAATCCCATATTAATTTATCACTCTGTGTCACTAATTTTCTTCTTCATAAAATTTTGCCCAGGACACCTCTGGGGAAGTGCTTACAAGAGCCCGTTACACTCACCGTAACATACTTCGAAGCCTCTTCATAGTACAAAACATTCTTGTTTTTTGAAATGTTTTACATCAACAGTGGTATCATAAAACAAAATTAACAGTGGTATCATAAAACAAAATTTCCTCTAAATTGTAAAAATCCTTTGCCATTTTCCAAGAGAATAATATATTGGTATTCTGAAGTTCATCCCTCATTAAAAAATGCACACTGGCTTTTTTACAGACTATGAATATAAATCCTCTGGTTCTCCATGATTAGTGTACATGCATGGAAACTCTGTGAAGAGAAAACCTAGAAATTATTAAGAAAATATATTTGATAATATTTCATTTTTATTCATGCCTTTTATTGTCAGTATTATAATTTAAAAATTAGGAACTGAGATACCATTTTGGAAAGGGTTTGGTGATCTCTGTGTAAATACTTTTAAACACTACTTTCAAAAATATATATATTTAAGTGACATATCTATTCACAGGCAAAATGCAAGGAGGAGAAATGGCCAAGAGACCTGTACTTCTGCTTCCTCATTGATATTATCAATATAAATGGTTTTGAAACATAAGATATGCAGTCATAGTCACATAAAATCTTTGTAAATATTCAATAAATAGCTGTGGGGACTTAACTCAAGTCTCCTTCTTTAAATATGAATTTTTCTAATGATGTGAGTTTCCTTCCTTCCTTCCTTCCTTCCTTCCTTCCTTCCTTCCTTCCTTC
>NW_021604630.1:4373827-4382326 GCF_004785775.1 Grammomys surdaster
CTTCCTTCCTTCCTTCCTTCCTTCCTTCCTTCCTTCCTTCCTTCCTTTTCTTCCTTCCTTCCTTTTCTTCCTTCCTTTTCTTCCTTCCTTCCTTTTCTTCCTTCCTTCCTTTTCTTCCTTCTTCCTTCTACTGTCACTAAAATTATCTTTCCACTCATGCTTGTTTTATTTTCAAAATAATCAATTTTAAAATAGAAATTAAGTTTTGGGAACTGATTAGGGAATCTTCATGCAACTAATTATTGACACTGATTTAAAAATGTGTTCAAGGAGCCTCAGGCAAAGGGTATTGCACAGTTATCCATGCCTAAAGATGAAAGAGGAGGAAATGTCATAAGTAGCCAAGAGGAAGGTAAGAACTCTATTTTATATATATATTTTAAAAATTCATTTGAGAGGCTCAGTAATATTTCTCATATAATATAGCATTTGCTACTCAAGCATGACGATATGAGGTGTATCCTCAGAACCCATGTAAAAAGGTGGGACACACCTGCAGCAAAATGGGAGGGAGAGATGGGAGAATCAACCAGTAGTTTCCAGGATAACTAACCTCTGGTGTGCTGTGCAGTTAAAAGGGAAAGAGTAACCTTGGGTCAATGAGATGGAAGATAAGAAGCTAATAGAAAACACATCTACCCATCTACATCTATATTCACCCCCACACACACACTAAAATTTTAAAAATCAATCCGACAATGCTTATTTAAGACAGAGGGAGTGAGTAATTCTCCTACCCACCCACAAAGCAGCCTACTATATATTTAAGTTATACTGTTTTAAATGGAGGGACTTTGGCAAGCACTCAGTTGGTAATGTTTTTACATTTTATGTATAGACATATGAGTTTGAACCCCTGAGCCCTCATAAAAAGTAAAGCATAGTCATATATGCTTATAGGAAGGCAGAGGCAAGAGAATACCTGGGGCTCACTAATTAGCCAGTCTATGTTAATTGGTGAGCTCCAGGACACGAGAGACTCTGACTTAAAAGAAGTGGACAGGGTTCTTGAGGATGACATCTAAAATTTTCTTTCCATACACATGCATACACTTGTTTGTGCACCGGCACACCATGTTCCCCCATATAAGCATGAACACACATGCATGTGGGAACACACGGTAACTATATTAAATGGCAATAACTTACATATCTCACCAAATTGGCAAAGCAGGTTAAATTGAGAGTAAAAATGGGGACGAGTTACATTATTATTCTCAGTTGATGAATATTAGAAAATGAGGAGAAGTAGAGGGCTTCAAATGAAGATGAAGACGTTAGAGAGCATAGGAAGTACATGAAGAAATAGTGTTTTAGCTGCGTAGGGACTGTGAACGTAAATCACTATTTCAGAGAATGGAAGGGTATTAGCTATGTAGGAAGATAAGATTAATGTGAAGTACACTTTCAGACATGGGTGTCCATGCACCTTAGGGTTGCGCTTCATAACTTTAAGCTTCACATGGGTAAGGCATCTTGATCCGACTCCTGCTTAGTACTGTATTTATAGCGTTTTCTGACCATGGCTGAGTACCAGTTCAGTGATTCTACTAAACAGCAGGTCACGAACCCATCAATCATTGCTGTCTTTAGACTGACATCTGTGGTATTTAATACTTCTTTGCTCTAGTGTTTCGTATCCCACATCTTTCCTCAGTCTTTCTAAACTCCATCTCTAGGAGTCAAATCGGGACTTCTTCTGAAGGCCCACTCATCCCTGACACATTTTTACACATTTTAAATCCCAATAACTCAGAAAATGATTTTGAAACAAATTGGTTAACCATACAATATAACAAACACACCAATGCAATTTTTGGGAAAAAAACTATACTCGGATTATGCATTATGTTGATTGTTATAAGGATTGTGAAGAAAACTGGTCAGTAACTGCTAATTATTTTGTGAAAGATAATTTTATTTTTATTTGATAATCCCATTTTATTACTGTAAACTTATTGTGGATTGTATTATGTTTTAGGTTCTCATATCTTCTGAGAGGTATTTATTAAAAAACGTAGGGTATTGTATCCAGAGTGGAGAAGGAAAGGTTGTCTTCATAATAACCCATACATATGAACAAAGGAGGAATGTTTTCTGCGTCATTATTCTTATTGTTACTATACCAGTTAATCAAATTGGTTAACAACAACAGGAAAGACTTGAGTGTTTCCCTGGATTTTATGACTGTGTTCTGCTTCCTGAATTAATAGTATGAAGAGAACAATTTCTCATTCTGAAATGTTGGACTGGTGATATACGTTGTGTCATACTATTGCTCGTTGTCTAGGTTAAATAATGCCTTCTCATGACAGAGGTCACCTTTCCCTCCATCAATTAGGAATAAAACATAGGCATTGGTATCAGAGTCTTTTCCATTTAGCTGGGCTCATTGAAACCATCTCACCTTAAAAAGTTTCCTTTAGTTAAAGTTAAAACCTCATTTTGTACTTGATTTTTACTTTGTTGATGTCTTAATCAGACCATAACAGAACAAAGTGAAGATAAACCAAATGCTAGTCTTAAAAGAAATATTCCCAATAATAAGTATGACAATTGTTTTCCATTCTGCATGGAATTTTAATAGATCCTGTCATGTTAAGATGCAAATAACACATGACTCTGGTTTTCCAGGCTTTCCCACTGAATATCCTGAATTAAAGGTAATAATTTACATTTTGTTTTGTATTCTTAACTTCCAAATATGTGACATAAAGATGAGTCACTAAACACCTTGTTCCAAACCCATGCAGGCTCCCATCGAAAAGCAAGATTTTGTACCAACTGAAAACTCAACATTGAATCAGGAAAAATCATTCTTGGCAGGTATATTTATCGAAAGTTATTTCCATGAAGCAAGTACTTACGAATATTTGAAACATCCCTACAATATAATTCCCTAATTTAGTGAAAGGATTAAAAAAAATTAACAAATACAAATATCATTTTAGCATTACTATATAAAAATGAGAGGTATTTACTAGTTAAGAATTGGTTTTCATCATTGTGAGTTACCACTCATGTGCTTTGGTGGCCATGCATCAGCTCACTGGCATTTCAATTTTGGAATCCATACATTTCCTAGTGATTAGTTGTTCTAATTATTAAAGATCAGGATACACAAAATATAAAATACATCATTTTCTCCCAGCTGTCTATGCAGCATGTGCACTCAGCTAATTGGGAGGCTGAGGTGAGATATTCCTCCATCACCAGGAATGTCAAGTGATCCTTTGAGCTTTGCGTATTAATTCACAGTGGTTATGACATGAGTTCATGAAACCCGTGAAAACTGAAGACAAAATCTCAGCATGCAGCAGGGAGGTGGGCAAGAAGTCTTACCTGCCCATAACTGAAGAACCACTGGTAATTGGTAGTTGCTAACAGAGGTAGAGTGTTTTGTTTGTTAGTTTGTGTGTGTGTGTTTTAAAGAGTAAAGCCTGAATATGTGCTCCTGCGGAAAAGATCGCATATCCAAGGATATATGGACAGCAGAAATTAAACTTGATTTTTTAAATAAAAGGACACAAATTTGAGTGTATAGGGGTAGATCTGGGAGAAGTTGGGGGTGAGTATAATGAGAGCATGTTGCATGAAAATCTCAAAGAAGAAATAATAAAACTATAAAGAACTGGTCTTGAAAAAAATATGTAGTGTATTTAGGTCAGTTGTAGAAACAGTCTATAGGTATTCTTTATGTATTTGTATTCTAATTAATGTACTACTTAAGTCAGTGGGCCTTAGTCAATAGTGATATATGGATTCAACAGGAATTTACATAATGCAATATGATAAAAGAGTTTGTCTTGCCTATCTCTAAGAATTAATTTTATATTTTGTAGAACAGTTTCAATTACACGCAAGCACAATTACTGACAACTGCGAATCCAAATCCACGTACTAACTGAATTGCATATTTTGAATGATTTTTTTCTTCTGATTTGGCTGTCATCATATTTTTTATTAACATGAATTGGTTTAGGGTTCTCCCTAAAGCCTCACTTACATACAATGGGGAAGAACTGAAACACTTCCATCCTATAATTTATTATTGAGACCTTTCCTTTAAGAACACATATTCATGAGAAATCGTAAATGAAACCCACCAACTGAAGTAGGTAAGAAAAGGGATGAAAGGAGACAGATATCATCCAGACATTTCATGTGGTTCACGCAGTGTTTGACACTGAAACAGTGTCAGTGTCTAGTTACTTAGGGGGTCTTAGTTCATATTTATACTCTTGTAATGATTTTTTTTCTTAAATAGTTTCCTGAACTAGACATGGTTCTGAAACCTTTCCTGAGTTCAGGATTTCATGAGTTGTCAGTTTTGCATCCTACTCAATAATTTGTCTCCATTTTGTACATGCCACTCAGAAATATTGTCCTTGTCATATCTTGAGTTGATCTGCCTCAGTTGCAAAAGTTAAAACTAACTTTTCCTTCCAATGTTAGTGTCCAAGCGTCTTAACATTTATTGTAAATCTTAATTCCCTGACTCCTTCTCAGCCCTCCATTCCCAGCTATTGGCCATCTCTACGAGCTTCTCACGCACCGCCAAGACAGTGATGTCTCCCTCAACCCTACCTCTATTTTCATCCCTATCTGTAAGCTGAAACTCTGTGATTCCCTCAGTATGCTTCATGTGGGACATTACCATCCTGGTCACAATATCCCTGAACCCACTCATTAAGAGACAAATGAAGCAATACTCGAGTAAAGGCACTGCTGCAATATTTGTTCACCTCTTTAAATTCCAGAGCCAGAAACCCGTAAAATTCAATAAGTAATTACAAAGAAAATCAACTAAAATATTACCTTTTACAATCTTTTATAAAAAATTTTCTATCCCAGAAATAAAATGCTTAGGTGTGCGAGTAAACAATTTATACTTCAAATGGGAACAAAATATTTGAGAAATAAATGAAGTGTTAAGGATGCCAGGAAGAAAACTGCCCATACTTATGTAGGGAAAAGGAAACAGAATCAAGGGACATTTGACTTATTACACTGGGTCTTAAGGTAAGGAAAGAATTGTCAAACTAGTAAATGCAAGCATTGCAGAAAGAGGCTCTGGAGACCAAGAATATGCCTAGGTGATCTGTGGTGTGTTACTCTTAGCGAATACAGAAAAATGAGCCCCGTGAGTATATGTGAGTCATACTGACAATTCTGTTGCTGAAGATGTTCTCATTTCTGTTTATTAGAATGCTAAATGCACACATAAAGAGATGAATAGGGTGACTCCTACTGTCTATAAGATACACAAAGCTTTTGATAATGACATTTATTTCCTGAACCAGAAAACATCAGGTTGAATATCAAGCTTATTTGAAGATTTTATTGCAAAATAAAAAAGTTCAACATTTTATTTTTCCCCTTTTGAAAATTTTGTATCTAGGGTTCTGTAGATGATCATGTCTATTTCACTGCTTTCTTGGCTGACTTTAACTACACATATGTATTTGTCAGGACCCAAAACTGAACAACTGAGGTCAGCGGAGGAACAGACAAGATGGTGTGGCAGTTATAAGAAGCATTGGAAGGTATTCAGGGGTTTGCATTTTCAAATGAAGATTCTTCTCATTGGCGAAGGCAGGGGTTCTCGGACATTGCACAGCCCTAAAGAGAAATGAGACCGTCATCTAGCATTTAATTTAACATTCCTTTTCCTCTTTACTTGTGCAATATATGCTGATTTCAGGATCTATGGTAACTAACTCCCTAAACCTTATCCTTAGATTTCTTGTACAATCCTTCATCTCTGCTCAAATTCCAACTATCAAAGTCAAAATATAAATCAATAGACTTCTCTATTCAGTCATTGCATGAAGAAATAAAGGCATGATTTAAAAGCATATGTAAGGACCCACCTATCATCTGTCTGCCATCTATCTATCTATCTATCTATCTATCTATCCATCCATCCATCTATGTATCTACCTTTCTATCCATACACCCACCCATCCATCCATCCATCCATCCATCCATCCATCCATCCATGTCTATCTATCTATCTATCTATCTATCTATCTATCTATCTATCTATCATCTATATATTTATATATCCATGCTTGTTCTGAAGGGCATGCTTACTTTGTTTATATCTAGTTGCTTTAAGAAAGGAAATTGTGATGTTCTTGGAGATTAGTTAGAAAATCTCTGTGCAATTCCTCACCAATCCTCATTTTAGCAGACTATATTTGAGAGACTTCAACTGAGACGAAGTGCTCGAGTGTCAATAGACTCCCCCAAATTTGCAAGAAATCCAAGAGCTGCTGAATACAGAGGTAAGAACTCTATTAGTGGTCATAGCATGGGATGCCTGTTAAAACAGGAAAATGGAGCTGTTCTCTTCACCAAAGACAATTGCCCAGCTAAGATTCATGAATTAAAAACTAGTCTTAATTGACAGTAATCTATATCTTTTCAAGCCTCTGACAGAGGTTACATCATTGAAAGTTTGCCTGAGGGAGTTGACATGTGATTGGAAGTGTGAATGTCTTGATTCAATATGAGAAGTATTAGGAAATGGAAGAGTGTGTAAAAAGAAGAAACAAAGAGTGAAATAGACAAAGTTGCAGGGATTAAATGAAAGGAGTCAGGCAGGTGTGTATAGGGGAGAGTATGCAAATCGATTCTTTATAGAATGAAGGGTAGGTGTATTAGAAAGATAGGGAGAAATATTGTAAGATAGTACAGGAGCACCAGACTGTTAGAGCTTAAAATCAGTAGTCACCATGTATCCTGTAAGCCTCAGTTCCAGGACACTGGGGCTGGAAAACTTGGTCTTGCAGGTTTAGGTTTTCTTCACAGTAGCTAAACAGAAGTAGCTGTGGCCAGTCAAACATGTAAGTTAATGTCATGTGATTCTGTTCCTCCATTCAAAACATCTGTGCTCTGCCCCACCTCACATACATACTCCTGTGCTTTATTCCTCTCTATCTTCATAAACTCAGCATTTATAAGTCACCTCAGGCAATACCTGTGTTTGGCTAACATTGTCTCATTTCTCTACATTCCCCAAGTCTCAGAGCATAAACCTAGTAAAAACTCAAGAAAGGATCATTGAGTAAAGTATGACAGTACTTATATACGAATGATGACTGTCATCATGAGGCCATGAGCAAAGGAGTTAAGTCTAAGGAATAATTGACAACTCCAATGAAAATGAAAGTTTGAAAACCGGGCAAACCTCTAAGGTGGTTAAATGCATATATACTGACTGGATGCCGTCAGGAAGACAGGAGGTATTGTGCTGAGTTTTATTTGGAAGAAGAAGTTGGTCAAAAAGTAGAGCAGAAGTATTTCAGGCAGGAAGCAGATAAGAAGTGTAAGAGGCTGTAATTTGATTAAGAAAATACCTGGAAATAATTCTCTCCCCAGGTAGATAATGTGTGGTGTGGCTACATGAGATGCCATGTACCTACCAATTCTACTTCCAGAGTTGTGTTAGTTTCTGTTTACTGGAACCACTTGTGCGTGCATCTTCAACACATGTGCTTAACTTCAACATTGTACCTCGTCCTATGTGTGTATTTGGTGTATGACTCTCTAGATAATTGTATAAATTTCTCAAGCCAGTAAATATCTAGTTGAATTTTAAGCTGAAATGAGCATCTAATTGCTAAATTAAAAATCCAATTCTTCATTCCTTATTTTTTCAACATCTGCATCACCAGTTAAATAGATGAGTGGTACTGGTTACAGTCCTCATGTCTGATTTTAACTACACATACGTATCTCTCAGGAGCCATGACAGTCCAACAAAGGCCAGAGGAGGACCAGACAGGATGGTACGCCATTGACAAGAAGCAGCAAACGGTACTCAGAACTTTATATTTTCATATTAAGAGTCTTCTCAGTGATGAATATTTAACACAGGCTGTGTGAGATTTGAGTCATATTGTGCTGGAGAATAAAGAGATAATTATCTAATGGTTAATTTTAGAACTTTTGTCAACTGTGCCATGCATCACATTTTCAGTATCTACAGGAACTAACGCCCCCAAGTCCTATCCTTGGATTTCTTTCACAACCTTTTCTTATTGCTGGAGTTCCATTTCTATAACATCTTACCTAGTACAAAGATAGACCAAATTTGGACTGGTAACTAATTAGTTTAAATTAGGAACTATAGAAGAAGTAACCCTTCCAAACCCGATTAATGCTTTTGATGTTCATTTCCAATAACTGAAAATTCACCCAAGAACAGCAACAACATAGTAAAGGGTAAGGTTTTACTTTTCTTTGGACTCTTGCTAGCTTCATGGTCTCAGGTGTGCGTGAGAACATGGATGCACACTGGATCCCACCAAAACTAAATAGAACATTATCTTTTAGACAGGGCCCTCTGGTGTTTTATAGCAATAACTTATAATTTCTTTGTTAATTCAGTAACGGACATCAGCAAATTTAACAAAATGTTACACACAGACTTTGTTTGCTGTTAGAATACATTGCGATAGGCATTCAGCTCTAAGGTTGAAATTAAAAGGA
>NW_021604630.1:4382726-4384635 GCF_004785775.1 Grammomys surdaster
CTTTCATTCCTTCCTTCCTTCCTTCCTTCCTTCCTTCCTTCCTTCCTTCCTTCTTTCTTTCTTTCTTTCTTTCTTTCTTTCTTTCTTTCTTTCTTTTGTCTTTCTGTATATTCATCCTTTATTTATATCTAGTTGTTTTTAGTCTAGCTAAATATTAGGAAATTTGTTAGGAAACTTGCACAGCTCCTTATGGTTATTCATTTTAACAGCCTGGCTTTGAGCAGTTTCAATGGAGATGCAGCACTCGAACGTCTGTGGATCCTGAAGAAAGTGGAGACAATACAGGAGCCGCTCCAGAGAGAGGTGAGGACAGTGTTAATAAGAAGTCATTTGAAAGAGTTCTTATTAAAGAGGAAGATACAGGCGCCTTTTTGCTCAGCGTGTTCATTTTACTTACAACAGTAAAGTGATAAATGACATTAATCTTTATTTCTTCCTAAGCTTCCGAAGGAAGTTACATTGCAAATGATGGTAAGGGAGCAAAAGTAGGATTAAGATCATCTGAGTTTTTTGTCTAAAATGAGAAATTTTAGGAAATGGAAGAGCATTTAGGAAGCGGGAACAAAGACTTGAATGGGAAGAATTACAGGCAGTGGGAAATGAGGTCATTGTATGCAGATGAGAGCTTCATTACAAAGTAAAAGGAGAGTTGTATCAGAAATATAGGAAAAAATAAGACAGAAGCATCAGAGTCTCTAGCAGACTAAGTATACTTAGAACTGAAAGTGAAGTGCAGTCTTTACAGGATCAGGGCTGTTCTCTACTCAGAACAACCCATAGACACCAGTCTCCGCGGAAGTGGAGGGTGTGCACATGTGGTGCAGGCTGCTTGGCCTTCGCAGGGCAGAAAAGAGTTAGAATGGAAGATCCCGTGATCATGTCCATCCTCACGTACTCTCAAAGTGTTACGCAACAACAGAGGCTGGGGTGCTATCTGATCAGAAAATTCATGACATCTTAAAAATCCCGTTAGGATATTACCAGGAAAGTCAGTGTTCCTCTCTGAGTTTCTCAGCCCACCTCAAGGCGTCGTGGTCCTTAAACCTTGAGCCAGGCTTCAGGGGTGGGTTGGAAGGAATAGACAGGAGGAACAGCAGGGAATCAGAGATATGATGGGTGTGTGTGTGCAGAAGTTCTTGTCAGGGGAGGGGAACGAAAGGAATACACAGCAAGGAGGCTAAAACAACAGTAAGGGTATCTGAAAAGAAGCTTACTGTTGGCTATCTGCTTGAAAAGAAAAACATGTAAGTCTGTGTAAAAACAAATATATGTATATGTACATTATGTAAATACATTTCACACTATATACTTGAAAAGAGAAACTCATAAATATATATAAAATACATATACATATTTTGCATATAAAACATTTCATAAAAATATACATATGTATTTTTTATCTGAACTGAGAATGCTATCTGCAAGAGACAAAAACCGCCTGACAAAACCATCAAAATTAGGCATGAGAAATCCTCTATTGAGTTGTTGGTTAGTGTTGTCCAAGAGGAGACCCTGAAGTGCTTGGTGCTTCAGCAGCAAGTATTTACCTTCCATCTCTGGAGGATGACCAAGGGCAGTAGTAAGAGTCTGTAAGCTTATGTGATCACGCATACTTATACTTCTTGTTTCTTTTTCTTTCTTTTTGTTGGATATTTTATGTATTCACATTTCAAATGCTTGCCTGTAATTCCAGCACTCAGATAACAGAGGCATATGGATTTCTGTGAGTTCAAGGCCAAACTGCTCTACAGAGTGAGTTTCATGAGAGCCAGGGCTACACGAAGGAACCCTGTCTTGAAAAGCCAAAACAAAACAAAACAAACAAACAACCCCCAAACCAACCAACCCAACCAAGTACACAAAAACCAAACCAAACCAAACCAAACCAAACCAAACCAAACCAAACCAA
>NW_021604630.1:4384645-4422903 GCF_004785775.1 Grammomys surdaster
AAACCAAACCAAACCAAACCAAACCAAACCAAACCAAACCAAACCAAACCAAACCAAACCAAACCAAACCAAACCCTACCCCCAATTCTTTATTACTGCATTTTCAAAATCCATATCATCAGTTAAGTAAATGATCATGGTTATTACTCTGCCCTCGTGTCTGATTTTAACGACACACATGTATCTCTCAGGAGCCATGACAGTCCAACAAAGGCCCGAGGAGGACCAGATAGGATGGTATGCCATTGACAAGAAGCAGCAAAAGGTATGCAGAGTTTTACATTTTCATATTAAGAGTCTTCTCAGTGATGAATATTTAACACAGGCTGTGTGAGATACAAGTCTCATTGTGCTGGAGAATAGAAAGATTACTACATAATGGTTAATTTTAGAACCCTTTGTCAACTCTGCCATGCATCACATTTTCAGAATCTTTAACTAACTCCTCCAAGTCCCATCCTTGGATTTCTTTCACAACCTTTTCTTACTGCTGCAGTTCTATTCCTATAATCTTACCTTGTATATAGAGAGGGCAAATTTGAACTGGTGGCTGAGTAGCCTGAAGTAGGAACTGTAGAAGAGTGAACCCTCCTGAACCTGAGTAATGCTTTGATGTTCACTCTCAATGACTGAAAATTCACCCAAGATGTCCTAATAACCAGCAGCATAGCAGAGAGTAAAAGTTTATCTGTCTGTCTGTCTGTCTGTCTGTCTGTCTGTCTGTCTTTCTCTCAGTCTGTCTATCAATTATCTAATTTTGGACTCTTGTGACCTTCATTATCTCAGTTTGGCATGAGAACGGGATGTATACTGGACCCCACTAACAATAAATAAAACACTATCTTCTTGAGTGTGTCATTTGGTGTCAGGCTCCACATTTGACAACCCACTGTTATTATTATTTCAGTGATGAACATCAGCAAACATAAGAAATTACCACACACTGATTTTGCCTAATATTATAATACATTGAGTTTGTATTCTCGACTTAAAGTCTTGTCTGTTTTAGTGTGTATATGTAATATGTGGGAAACAGTGTTTATGCTATCCAGGCACAACAATGATGCATACTGCCTTGCTGTGGCCATTTTATCTTCTCTGACCTTCAATAATCTCCAGTTAGTATCTTTTAAGTGCCCTCCTATGACACAGTGGAAAGAACAGAGTTGGTTCTGCACTGGGAGAGCAGCCAAAGGAGAAACCAGAGTATCCTTACAGCTTCTGTTAGTGAAGTTTTCAACTCTGAGACCTTTCATGAAGGTTGCATTTGGGTTGGGGTGGGAGGAAGGTGGAAGTTGCTCTCTGTACAAGTCCATCTTTATTGTGGCATCTATGCTTCCCTCTGGAAGAGAAGTAAGAAATCTTGGGAGATTCTAGAAGAAGGATATGTGAACATAGAAACCACTAGAAAGTAACTTTTATCAGTCAGATATATTCTTTTATCAAGGGAACAAAATCATGCCAGTCAATGCCTGTCACATTTCTGGAATTTATCTTTAAAGTTCTTTTGTGCCATTACTTATGAATGTCCTTGTAATTTTAAAAAGTCTGTCTGAATTTGGAAAATTTTCATAGGGTGTCCTATATTTTCATTTAGCTGTAAGGTAAGGAGGGTTTCTCCATACGGCTGATGTAGCCAGTTCCTTATAAAAATGTTAGCCTGTATTTAATACCAAGAGGACCAACTAAAACAGAACACAGTTTATCCTCAGCTTACATTATAAAGCTTATATTACATGTAGCTTTTATTATTAATTATATTTTAATAGTTATTATTATTTATATTACATATAAAGCCCACACTACAAAGGCTTCTTTCCTTTGACATTTCTTCCTTTGACACAAAATGTTTCTGTTCATGGAGGTCTTATCAATGTCCCATCCTGTCCTGGCAAAAGGATAAGATTTGTTTAAAAATTGGGTGTTTATGTGGTGACAGATACTAATCAGGCATTCTGAGGTTAGCTCTTGTTTAAAGATGCACATTGCAGACTCTTCTGTCCGAGATGATGTCTCCTCTGGCCTTCTGCAGTCAGTTACCCTATGAAGAAAAATGCAGACGTGATCTAGAAAGCACAAATAAGGATGTTGTGTTTTGTTTTCCTGTACGTGCATCTTCTATTTATATGTAGTTGCTTCTGATAAGGAAGTCTAGCTGTATCTGGTAAAGTGTTAGGAAATCTCTGTGTAACTCCTTACCAACATTCATTTTGTCAGCCCATTGTAGAGCAATTTCAACCAAGGTGGAATACTAGAGTGTCTTTGAATCCTGAAGAAAGTGGAGAAAACACGAGAGTCACTGAAGAGAAAGGTGAGATGTATGAAAATGTATATGACCCAATATTTATAAAACAGATCACTTGGGGAGAGAATGTGGACTCCTCTGACGAATAGCCATTGTTCAAACTAATTCCAAGGCTTTTCACTCAATGTTGACACTGTTTCTTTGTCTGTTCACAGTTCCAGTATTAGTCTGCTGCCCATTAGTTGTCATCTCCACACACCAACCACCACATGATTCATGAAGGCATCAAAGCCCCACAGTACAGCATGGCTTGGACATGTCTGCCACCCAGTAACTTGAGTGACAACTTTGTCTTAGGGTTTCTATTCCTATGAAGAGAGGCCACGAACAAGGCAATTCTTATAAGGGACAACATTTAATTGGGGCTGGCTTACAGGTTCAGAGGTTCAGTCCATTATCATCATGGCAGGAAGCATAACAACATCCAGGCAGACACAGGGCTGGAGAAGGAGCCATGAGTTTTACATCCTGATCCAAAGGCAACCAGGAAGAGACTTTCTCTTTCACTCTGGATAGAGCTTGAGCATAGTACCTCAAGGCCCACTCCCACAGTGAGACACTTCCTCTAACAATGACACACCTCTTAATAGTGTCACTTCCTGTGGGCTAAGCATTCAAACACGGGAGACTGTGGGGGCTTAGTCTACTCAAATGACCACAGCTTCTTGTTCATAAATTTACTCAGCATATGAGGGTATGTCTTACTTATAGCAGCTTCTCAGTGGACTGGGCACAGCTTAGAAGGCACATTTAAAAAAATATTCTTACTAATTCCATGAGAATCCCATTAAATGTGCTTTGATTCCATTCACCCATTTCCAACATAAAAAACTCAGAATATATAAAACAGTATTTCAGCAATAATAACTCTTCTAAAGGTATCACTATTTCTGAATTCAAGTTGTGCTCTAGAATTATAGAACTATAAGCATCATAGTACTGGTGTAAAGGAGACACATTGAACAATGGAGAAGCAACAAGGGTTCAAAAAAAGCCCACAGTCTTTTATAACTGTCCAGTTTTTGACAAAGATGTCAAAATTATGCATTGGAGAAAAGATAGCATTTTTAACAGATGGTGTTGGCCATAGCAGATATCCACATGGAGAAGAATAAAACTATATCCTTATCTTTCCACCAAGTTAGAGTGACCTCATCAAAAGACTGAATACCTTGAGTTTGACAGAGGTGTAAGACAGGGCTATGCTTAAAACTACAGGCATAGGTAAGAACTTTCTGAGCAGGACTTCAGTAACACAGGGATTAGGAACAGCCATTGACAAGTGAGACCACTAAAAAACTTCTGCATAGTAAAGGATATCATTTCAGTGAAGAAGAAGCCTAGACAAAAAGTCTTTACCCATTATACCTATGACAGAGTGTTAGTGACTATAGCACACACAGTCTTCTCTGATAGGCTATAAAGGTGCAGTGTTCATCCCTGAACAAATATGCTTGCAAGTAACATTAAAAGGAATGACCAGGACAGACACATATACATACCTCTCCACCCATACACACACACACACAGACACACGCACACACACATGCACACAAACAGACATGCATACAACCTCCCCTCCAAGTTTAAATTGATTTACTTATGATAGGGTTACAGTGTCTCTACTAGACACCACAGGCTAATAAATAAGACCTAATAGTTGGCAACTGAGATGCAAAGACACAAACATTAGAAGTTATTGCCATTACTTGGTTCTCCTCAACAACTTTACAGTAAGACCCTATACCTGAAGACACCACGTAGTTAATCAAAGAACACAGAGAACTCTATGTACTCCTCATACAGGAGGATCATTCCTACCCACTAGCATTGATAGGGCTGAGATATGCTATACATGCTACCATAGAAGAAAGGTTATCATCAATATTACCTAGCTGTGAACCCTGTGATCTATAATGACTAGCCTAACAAGATATGCCTACTGGTGTCATAAGAGCAGGAATTTTAAAGGAGTAATCAACCACTTTCTGACAGGATTTAAGGCCTAAGTCACAAAAAACCCCCTATATACTTGCCATCATTATTGTCCCAAGAACCTGTGGCTAGACAAATCATGAGCCCTGGATGAGAATGCACTATTATTCTCTGCTAAATGGATATATCAAAACAACAATTAATTATTTATTGCAATACACATAAATTAGTGCACTTCTTAATCCTCCTCAGACATGCTTCTTCTTGCAGTAGATGATGACTAGCACAGAGACACACCACTGGTCAACAGGCAGTAAGACTGTGTCATGTTCAAACCTAAACGACACACCTATATCATTGCTTCATTACTTCAGTTTTCAACATCTGTATCAGTTCAGTAGACAGTCATGGTTATCTCCCTGCCCTCATGTCTGATTTTAACATATGTATTTTAACATAAGATTTTAACATATTATTTACACATATGTATCTCTCAGGAGCCACGACAGTACAACTAAGGCCAGAGGAGAACCAGATGGGACGGGATGGCAGTGACAAGATTCAGTGGAAGGTATTCAGGACTTTACATTTTTTTTAAAGATTGTTTTTACTAGTGAATGTTTACAACAGGCTGAGGCAGTTATAAGTTACACCATCCCAGTGAAACATCATGTCTCACTGTCATAATAAGATCACGCCTAGCATATGACATCTAACTTTAGAACACATACTCTGTTGTGCTGTGCATAATGTTTTCAGAATCCTCAGTATCTAACTCCCTCTCAGCTTTCTGCTCAGATGTCTTTCATCACCACCTTTTCTAATTGCTGGAGTTCCATTCCTATAATGTCCCAAGACAGAGATAGACCATATTCGAACTGAAGACTCAGCAGTTTAAAGTATGGACAGTAGAAGAATGATCCCTCCTGATCCTGATTAAGGCTACAACGATCATCCCCAGTAGCTGAACATTCTAATAAGACAATATATATAAGTATAGATGTCTATCATGACCACTGTTTTATCAAAGTATCTCTTCACACCAAAGAGACTGAACTTTTGCTGGACCTTGCAGCCAAATCAATAACACACCTTAAAATCATTATGACTATGTACTTAGCGTGTTATCTGTCCTATTACATACTCAGCCCACTTAAGCTTAGTCAGCCTTTAAGAGACAATTTAAGCAACCTTACCATGCCTTGTTTATGCAGTCAGCTTTACAACCTGAGCTAAATGTATAGCATTAATCTCATTCTATTCTATTCCCATTCTATTCCCCTGGACAGAATAATGTATGTGCATATGTATGTGTTGTGGTAGTCATTTGCTGAGAGTGCCCAACATGTTGATGGCAACCTTAAACAATTCAGGCATCATGAGTATTGGAAACAATGTGTGGATGTAGTTGATATCAGCTGTTTGCCATTTTGAGTGGTGTTCAGGGTCAGATGGTGATTCCTTCCCTTTAAAGCTCTATTAAATACTTCTGTAAAAAGTGCCCTTGCTCCTTTTCCACATTTTGTGTCCTGTTATACAAATACAGAGAAAAGCCCTCCATTGGGGATAGAAACTGATACAGACAGACTCTGGCACAGGCCCAGGCAAATACAGATGCAGAACAGAAAGATCACACATACACACACACACACACACACACACACACACACACACACACATGCACATCAGAGAGTTAACAGATAGACCAGTAAAGTAACTACAGACAGAAGGAGACATAGGCAATAGGCAATGAAGTGGAGAATTGGAGTTTGGGCTCACAGTTGGTTAAATTAACTGGAGAGGAAATTGCTGTATTTTTATTCATTAATTCACCATCATCACAGAGATCACTAAAGTGTTTCTCCTCATCCTCAGTGTCTTTATATCCTCAGTTGGCAGCAGAAGAGAAAATAACCACCAGTCACTTGCATCCCCAAGGCATGTGGACACAGATGTGGCCCTCAGTGCCAGACATATTGTAGGAGCTTAGTCTTTAAAAGTTCTTGTGTTCTATCACTTATGAATACTTTGCATAGTTTTCATTATTCTTTCTTAATTTAAAAAACTTGCATGGCATATGTAATTTTCTGATGCTTTTATTTAACCTGGTAACCTAAAGAAGTTTTCCATATGATGTGGTCTCTGTATGTAATCAGATCTCTCCTTACTAAAAACATTGACTTTTAATATATTTATAATGTTAATTTTATAACAATGATCAGGGAAATTCCAAGAGGACATGGTAGAAAGGCTCCTTTCTTTTCCATTTTTTGGGTTTGTTTTGCAACAAAACCAACTTCTGTCCATGAAAAGCATCTTAGTGTCTAACTCTATAACAGCAAGAGCAGAATGAGGTTTGTTTTCATATACATTTTCAAAATTCTGGTGGTTGTGATTATTGCAAATAACCTAGGTATTCTGAAGCTAACTTCTTGTTCAAAGATGCACTGTATAGACTCTTATATAATTGTGTCTCCTCTAGACGTCTATGGTCAACTTCCAAATGAGAGAAAATACAGATGTATTTAGGGAGCATATGTAAGGACCTGTTTTCAAAATGTGTTTTTGGTTTTCTACACATGTGACTTTAACTTACATGTAATTGATTTTGAGAAAGGGAGAGGTGATGTTAGGAAACGTTGGCAGCTCCTTACTGATGCTCATTTTATCAGCCCATCCTTGAGCGGTTTCAACTGAAGTGGAGTGCCCGCGTGTCTGTGGGTCCTGAAAGAAGCAGAAGACCCAGAGGAGCTGGTGAAGGGAAAGGTGAGAACCCTGTTATAGAGAGTCATTGTTGGGCTGCAGAGATGGCTCAACCATTAAAGGCGAGGCTCACAACCAACAAGTCTTTGCAGGGAGTGCCCACTGATAGAGGACGATGGAGAACACCGTCTTTATCAAAGAAAGCGGCCCAGTAAACATTTAAGAACCAGAAAGTCCTAAGTGACTGTAGATGTGTGTATGTTCTCAAGCTTCTGAAAGAATTCATATCCAGATGTCAGTGGAGAAACTGCAGTGGGATAAAGAGCATCAGTCTTCTATTTAAAATGAGAATTTTCAGAAACAGAGAACTGTTTAGGAAAAGGGAGCAAAGATTATTATAGTGGGTGAAGTTACAAAGAATAAATGCATGGAAATCATGCCATGGTTTTAGTGGAGATTCTGGAAATAAATCCTTTTCAAGATGATGGTCAGTTGTGCTATAAATGAAGGAAGAAGATAAATAAAATAGACGCAACAAAAGGCCTCAGAGATGAACAAGACCCAAAGCCAGCAGGCACCTTATTTCTCTCTTTGCTAGCAATGCATTAAGGAAAGAAATACCAAGTCTTAAATGGATGTAGTTTCTTTACAGTAAGTGATGATATCCAGCTACAGACAGTGGTATAAATTGAGTACATACTCAAATTATTGCCAAGGACAGTGGCTCCTTCTATCCAGCACTTCTTCTCCTCTCTTGCTCTGCCTTCCACACCTCCTCACTTGCCCATTCTCATTCTTCAGGAATCACTTTAGGCAGTCCCTGTGTATGAGCATCACAGAAACATTTGTGTCCAACACATTCTAGTAAGGAAAAAGTGAACATTTATTCAGTAAAGTAAATGAGACACTACTTACACAACAAGATGACCTTAAATAAAAGCTGGAGAGATAGCTCAGTGGTTAAGAGCTGTAGAAGATTTTTAATCCAGAAATTGGACTATAGACAATCCTTTGTATGCACCTTTAATCACAACCAATGTAGGTAAGTTTAGTTTATAGAAGAAAGCAGCCATGTTTGAAAGCGACTTCTAATTGGGGGACAGACAAAGTGATGAATCAGAGAAAGATTTGACGAATGAGTCAGAGATAGGATATATCCAACTTTCATGAGAAGAACACAGGAAAGAAAAGCTATTTAAGAGCACTTTGGTGTGTGTGTGTGTGTGTGTGTGTGTGTGTGTGTGTGTGTGAGAGAGAGAGAGAGAGAGAGAGAGAGAGAGAGAGAGAGAGAGAGCGTCAGTTGGGAGTTGAATCATTGGGGAGTCAGTGCAATGGCATTGAGTTTGTTTGTGAGTTGATGCAGTTCAGTGCAGGTCAGCAGAGGTTGTTGAGGACAGAGAATAAGAAGGAGCCAGAAGATTAGGACAAATTGCTAGAGTTAGTTTTAGGCTAAGGAGAGCAATTCAGTGAGAAACTGAGAGAAGCCAGATTGAATTAGTCATCTAGAAGAGTAGTTTTGGCCAGAACAGCCATTGACCCAGCCAGCCAGAGTTCAGAAAGAATGAGAAAGAGTGAGCTTATTAGCAGTAAGACTCTGAGATGACAATTACATCAGGCAAACAAAAGATACTTTTACAAAGAGCACTGAATGCTCTTTTAGAATACCCTGGCACAATTTCCAGTACCCACAAGATGGCTCACAGCCTTTTGTAACTCCAGTTCTATGTGATTTGATACCTAATTCTGTGCTCTATAGTCACCAGTCACACACATGGTAACTGATATACATGCAGACAAAACACCCGTACATATAAAATGATGATGATGAATAACTGTTAAATTAATGTCCAAGGTTGTTATTGTTTTTATTTTTTAATTTTTACTTGTTATAGTTGTTGCTGTTGTTGTTCTTCTTGTTCTTTTTGTTCTTATTCTTGTTCTTTTTGTTCTTGTTCTTCTTGTTCTTTTTCTTCCTGTTCTTCTTCTTGTTCTTCTTCTTCTTGTTTTTCTTGTTCTTGTTCTTGTTCTTCTTCTTGTTCTTGTGCTTCTTGTTCTTGTTCTTCTTCCTCTTGTTCTTCTTCTTGTTCTTCTTGTTCTTGTTGTTGTTGTTGTTCTTCTTCTCCTTCTCCTTCTTCTCCTCCTCCTCCTCTTCCTCCTCCTCCTCCTCTTCTTCTTCCTCCTCCTCCCCCTCCTCTTCCTCCTCCTCCTCCTCTTCTTCCTCCTCCTCCTCCTCCTTTTCCTCCTCCTCCTCCTTTTCCTCCTCCTCCTCTTCTTCTTCCTCCTCCTCCTCTTCCTCCTCCTCCTCCTTTTCCTCCTCTTCCTCCTTCTTCTCCTTCTTTTCCTCCTTCTCCTCCTCTTTCTTTGTCCTTAGCTAAAGGCTTTCAAATGATTGGTTATATATATATATATATGATCATTTTCTGACTGTTTAGATTGTTAATTTTAACCACTTGTATGAAATTTTTAGTAGAACAACTTTCATCAGCAGAACGGGCAGGATGTCATGGCAGTGTGAAGAAGCCACGGTTGGTATGTGAATATGGAAAATTATTTTATATTGTTTTTTTTTTTTTGATAAAAAATCATCACCATCTAGGTCCAGTTACTTTGAGGTCTAATGCAGAGTATCACTATGTGATAAGTTAATATATAATTTAACACTTTGCAAGCTATTTCCGATGATGGTATCTTTTAACCATCTATAGTGACGAATGCCTAACCCTCATTCTTGGTAGCCCACTATAATGAGTGTACTGCCAGTGAGGGGCTGGACCAGTTCTTCCTTCCTGCCATGGTGATGGGGACCAAGAGGGAAGGACATCTGTCTCTTAGTCATGCTACTACCCTGGTAAGCAAGGGGTGGGGCCAGCTCACTTAAAACCCTCTCACCAGGGCCAGCTCTACTGTTCTTCCTGGGCCTCTCCTGAATTCTGCAGGTGGTAAGGTCAGATCGTCACAGCCATCAGACATCAACATGATCATAGACAGCAGCTCAGAGCAGAGACATATGCATGGCCTTTGGTGGTAACATTCCTCTGCTGCTGCAGAATCATGGGCCTAGATGTGGTCCTAGGCAGCAATATAGGCCAGGACCTCACCATGGCCACGAGTGACATCTCTGGCTACTCACATCAGACTGGTCCTCACTGACTTCATGTCTCTAGTTTCACTTCTATCCATTGTATACATACTGCTCCACTCCTCCTTTTCCATCTCTCCATTACTTACTTGAGCATTTTAGTGGCTCCTGGATCTTCTGGGTCTCAGGGCTTTTCTCAAGTGTGCTATGGCCCACCTCAGCCGTGTGGTACCAGGTAAAGATTGTCTCAGGCTTGCTTTACCTGACCTGGACATGTGGCACCAGGCAGAGCAAACACTCAGTTTTTTGAGGAATGCACATAAGAATTATAAAATTATGTTATTATGTAAATATACACATTGATTCTGTTCGGTTTATAAACATGTCTCTTCTGGTCTTTGATGGTCATTTAAATAGGGTAGTTTTTGTTTTTACTTATTATTCTGTGAATTTTATAAATAGATCCAATGTATTTTGATCATATTTACCCCAGCATCTCCCTCTAGCTGCTTCCCATTGTGTATCTCTCTCAACTTCCTGTACATTTTTTTTTTTTTTAGTAACTCCATGAGTTCAATTACTGCTGCTCATATACGTATGGATATCGAACCATTTGATGATTATGGTCATTTTATGTCATCAGAAATACAATGAGAGAAAAATTGATTTAGAGAACACATATGAGGATTTCCCTTGAAGTTTTCCAATACTTAAAAACATGCTATTGCTTTAAAAAGTGTAAATTGTGTTTTTTTTCAGGGGTGGGGGGAGAAATAAATAGGACAAATCTATTCAGTTAATTATGATATTAAATTTAACAGAATACCCTGGAGCAACTTCAACGAAAGTGGAGTGTTCGCTTATGCATGATGACAAACCAGAGAGGAGGCAAGATAAAAGCTGCTGAGATGACATGTAAGAGCTGTATTTCTTTTTAAAATTTTTTATTGGATATTTTATTTATTTACAATACAGATGTCATCCTCTTCCCCCATTTCCCCTCCTCAGAACCCCCTATCCCATCCCCCTTCTCCTTTATGCTTTACCATTTTAATTACACGCATGTATTAATGTAAGTTCTAGTTGAGGGTTTAGCAATACAATAGGTGCAAATAGACAAGGAACTAGCAAGGTAATAAACACAGATAGTCAAAGAAAAAGCAAGGCATTAAACCCAATTACATGAATACTTCCGTGATCACTGTTTCTAAGGGTTAATCAGAATGACCAAAGTATCTGAGCCTACTTCCATGTCCTAGCCCAAGGTCATTTTCATGTCTGAAGCCCACTTTCTTGTTCTAGCCTAAAATTTAGATTCCTGTATGAAATTACTTCTTTCTTCTAGCCTAATGTCAGATTCTTGTCTGAAGCCTATTTCCTTGTCCTTGACCAATGTCAGATTCTCGCCAAGCAGCCCCAAAGGCTCTCTGCCTCTCCCCCTTTTTTATTTCATTAACAAGACTAAGCCTGTCTTAGGTCATTATGACAAGAATGTCTTCCTTACCCATTATAAAATATGCATTATCAAAAGCAATGCACTTATGTCTTAGGTTGGTAAAGCTCTGTGCAGAATCTTAACCGTCCTTGGCTTGCCAGCCTGTTAATTTAATAACTCTGTCTGGGGGTCCATTTTCAGTTTCAAGCCATGTACTTTGGCTGCTAACATGTTGATGTTGTTAAAGAAAAGCTTTAACACAATGGGCAGGAATGACAATATTTCCAGGACAAAAAGGGCTAGCATAATCAAGCTATATATGCCATTTTTGAAGCTTGACCAAAATAGAAATACTGACCTCAGGCCATGGGTAATTTTATCAGCAGTATCTACCACATCAACGCTTAGCAGAGCAGCATTCTTGAAATTCATAAGCTCCCTATGTATCATTAAAACATCCTGAGAGGTGTTAGAATTTTGCCAAATACACTGTAAATGTCATTAAACTTCTTCCTAATTATAATGACTACCACTGTAAATTGTAGAACTAACATGAATTCAATGATATTTGGCATGACTCTCAAGATGGCTCCTTACCCTTAAATTCTGAACCTCTTTCCAGTAATCTGAATAGGATAAGAGCATCAATCCATTCTTCCAAATGCCTATCTAAATCCTCTTGTATATTCAACACATTAGTAACATTTTTTTGCTACATCTTCACTGAAATCAGAAGCATCCTTGGGGGGAAAATTTAGTAGGGACAAGTGGTTATGTTCAGCCACTCATTTCTCTTGTTCATAATGAATGAAAGAGTGGAACTTCCTCAAACTCAGTGCATGAACTGGGAAGTGGCAGCTTCAGCTGTTTTGTTTGAATAGTCAGAGTCTCAGTCATTTTGTTGTGTTGAAAGACTTAGGGTAATTCACTTTACACAAAGCCAATGAAATTATGGAAAAATTCATTAATTTATTTATTTTAAACTTGTACTTTCTGTTAAATATTATACCAATTTCAAATGTAGAAATTTAGTAATTCCAAAATTTTGAAAATTTAGCTTATATTTTATTGTGACAATTGCACATTAGAGACAAGAAAGGCTTTATGTTGAAGCTTGTGTTTATGTACCTTCTACAAGGTATTTATTAAAAGTTTGTATAAACTAGAGGAAATGAAGCACATTTCTAATAATATTCCCCAAGTACATGCAAAAATGAAACATTTAATGTATAAGTATTCTACAAGTAAATATGCAAGATGATTATTTTAAAATTTTTTGAGGACAGATAATTTAT
The DNA here is from genome assembly GCF_004785775.1 of Grammomys surdaster. Lineage (NCBI taxonomy): Eukaryota > Metazoa > Chordata > Mammalia > Rodentia > Muridae > Grammomys > Grammomys surdaster. The sequence goes on from NW_021604630.1 coordinate 4,397,398, forward strand.
CCATTTCTTTAAACGTTTATAACTGACTTTGCTTCCTAGATTACGATATCATGGCAAAATCATAGTGTTATGGCTAGTTTCCTTCCAATTAATTCTAAATGCCACATTGGTATCTATCTTTTCTTAGTAACATTAATTTTCCCCACTGAATTTCAACTCTGTTTCTGTCTTCAGGAGACAGAACTAGGATTGTGGAAATAAATGGAACCCCAGTCTTAAGGGCAATATTTCCAGTGATAAATATGATGATGATTTTCTACACGAATTCTGTATAAAATTCTGATTAACTTTGTCATGTTAATATATAATTAGTTACATGTCTCTGGCATTTCAGATCCTCCTCATGAATATCCTGAATTGAAGGTAATAATGTTTATATATTATTATGTATCATTAACTCATTAAAATTCGATTTACACAAACATCATTAAATATCTCCTTTTAAGCCCACACAGACTACCATAGAGAAGCAAGATTCTGTACCAGTTGAAGATCCAGTAATGAATGATGAAATATCATTCATGGAAGGTGAATTTAGAAATAGAAATTTCTCTTTAACAAGTGCTTATGAGCATTTGATATGATCTGCCTTTGAGTTCAAATTCTTTAGCTCTTTAAATCTGATGGGTGCATTTTATGTAAAAAATTCAAATATTATTCTAACCATCATTCTTTGACAGCAAGCTACCTGGGAGTTGAAGACAGTTTCTATAATTGCCAGCTATAATCAGGTGTTTCAACTTATATACATTAGTAAGTCCACAGTCCCATACCAGAGGCACAGTGTTCCTTATGGCTTATGGGAGTTTAAGTTTTAAAATCTGTATTTTTAAAAGATTAGTGATGTTTCCTCAAAAGTTATTTACATGTCTTTATATTATATAGTCATCTATTTGGTAGGTTGATGCAAAGATTTCTCATGCATAGGAGTTTGAGAAATCCTGAATTACACACAAAGAAACTGTTTTAAAAATTGCCCCACCTGGGTATCCATCCCAAAGACAAACACTGTTGTGGATGCCAGGAAGTGGATGCCAGGAAGTGGATGCCAACAGGATCCTGATATAGCTGTTTCCGAAGAGGCTCTGCCAGAGCCTGATATATACAGAGGAGGATGCTCAAAGCCAACCATTGAGCTGATCAAGGAGTTCTCAATGTAGGAGTTAGAGAGAAGACTGAAGGAGCTGAAGGGTTTTGCAGTCCCGTAAGGAGAGCAACAATACCAATCAACCAGAGCACCCAGGGTCTAAACCACCAGCCTAGGAGCACACAGGGAGGTACCCATGACTCCAGATGTATATGTAAGGGAGGATGGCCTTGTCAGGCATAGGTGGTAGAGGAGGTTCTTGGTCTCTTGAAGGCTGGATGCCCCATTGTGGGGGAATTTGAGGGTGGGGAGGTGGGATTGGGTGAGTATGTGGGGGCATATCCTCCTAGAAGCAAGAGGAGGGGATATGGGATAGGGGTATCTGGGGGTGGGAATGGGAAAAGGGGATAACATCTGAAATGTAAATAAATAAAATATCCAATAAAAAAACCAAAAAATAAAAATTAAAAAAAAAAAACAAAAAAACCACAGGTGTACTTTTACATTCAGGCTGAAAGTACAGCGGACTGGGCAAACTTCATGTAATTTCTGTTATAATTTATTTACTACCCACTTTATTTCTTCTTGACCATCATGGTGTCTGGTCTGTAGAAGGTATCTGTATAATATGGTAATCTTTGTTTGCCCTACAGTGTAGCATTAACAGTCTCTTTTAAAGAAGGTCTTCAAGTATGCTCTAGAGTAGTTATAGGCACACATAAAGCCAGATGCTCACACAGTATAGTTACCTCCTCTCTGTTCCCATCACTTGGCTGCTCTTCTTCCGATGTCCTTGTGATTATTGTTCTTCATTGACTTGCTGGTGTGTTTTCCTAAATTCGTTTGTCCCTAGCTCCCACTTCACAACGTGCTCCCACTTCACAACGTGCTCCCCTTACTTGCAACCAGTGAACTAAACTCTGATCCATGATGTTTTTCTTTGATGTGCCCGTTATACACAAGAAGCAGACATTTCTGAGAAATCTTCAAAGAATCCTGCTAACAGAGACTCACACACAGAAGAAAACAAGCAAATAGATGCACTCAACCTCATCTTTCATGCAGGTTTTGCCTATCTCTTAGGATGCTAATGTCAGCATCTGCTCCCTTAGGGATCACGATTTATATTTCCACTCATTAAATGAAATAATTTTCTGGACTGATATTTAGTAATTTTATACTTGGAGAGAGTATGTAGAATAGTTTTTTAAGATAGTGCTTTCTATTAAATCATTTCTCATCAGTTTTTTTTTTTAAATCATGCTACCTATTATTTTTCCTCTCGTGTTCAGAAATAAAAGCCAAACTCAAAGTATGTTTACATATACCTTGGCCACTTAGCTTGGCTCTACTCTGACTAGATCATAACTAAGGATGACCCATTATTATAACCTATACTCTGCCACGTGGCTCAATACTTGTGCTCAGGTACCATGTGTCTGTCTCCTCACATCTTACTGGGTGGATCTCCTGCCTGGCTATATCCTAATTCTCTCTCCTCTCAGATGTCCCACCTACCATTTCCTTCTCAATCTATAGGCCCTACGCTTTTTAACTGACAGGTGATGTATCCATACAATGCACAATATGTCTTTTCTACACCCCTCCTGTCTTTGTCCTCTTCCTTTCTTGCCTGTCTCCTTCTTATCTGCACATAGTAAAACCCTCTATGCTTTTGTTATACATATCCCATTATTGCTCTCCTTTTTTTTTCTTTTCTCTCTGCACCTATTTCCCCTCCTGTCTCATAGTCCCTGCTACAGCTTCAAAACACACATACACATGCACACACATACTCACTACATATTCTTACATAAAATTAAATCTGGACTTCTTGTGTGAGGGAAAATGTAATATGTATGATATTTGTCATGAGTCTGGCTTATTTTGCTTAACAAAATACTTGTTTTTATTTCCACATGTTTCATGGTTTCTTTTACTTTACCCATGAATAAATTTGCATAGGTATGTATATCTATTTTTAATCTATTAATTTCTGTAGCTATCTAAGCTTCTTTCCCATCTTAGCTATTGTGACTAGTACAGTAGTAATCAAGTGTGAAAACATCTTTGGTGGTGTACTGACTTAGGGTCCTTACCAACCCTCAATCTTGAAGCTTTTCCTTCTTTGCCGTCTTTATCTGACACTATGACATCACTAGGAATGCCCTCCCTGGCTTTCCCTCTGTTTTTAGACCGATGTTGATACTTCTGCTACATAATACATATCAGTCTTTCTTGCTAATATATTTCTCATGCTTCTATACTTTCCTTCTTCTCTATTGTTTCAAAATTTCCCTTTAGGCATCACATCTAACAGTGCCTATGAAAGTGAATCCTTATAGCATTTTCTTACCTGCAGGGTCAGAACTCAGTATGAGCTCAGAAAAGACAAATAAGCAACTTTGTCTAGGAATGACATAAAATTATCGACTGCAATCCAGGACCAGAAGCTTGGATCCTTAAAAAATACTTTTCAGCTCAGGTGATAATGAAACAATTGAGCAACCTTCAGAATTTTTATAACCCCAAGGAAAGCAGTACATGTTTTTCTTGAGGGGGAGCAAAAACTGTAGCCACAGACTTCATGTCTTATGCTGAGCTGAAAAGGAAGTGTTCCTTTTTATGACAGCAGATAAATCAGGCTACATAGATAACATAGAAGTTCAAGGAATAAAGTGTAAAATGTTGAAATTAAGCAAAGAGATATGTTTAGCTTGTTTTTTTAGAAAAAGATATGACTATGCGTTATGAAGTATTGTTCACTCTGAATTTATTTTATTGTGTCTTGTTTTCTATGCATTTATATGAGTTCCCGAATGTATTTATGTTGGGTAGATGAGTCTGTGGATGAATGGCAGGCAATTCTGCACATATTGAGGATGGAACTCCCTTCCTCTCATCTAAATTATGAAGCGAAGCTTCTTCTTCTACACTAATAATCCACTGAATAAACAGATAAGGCAAATATAGCTATTCAGGAATACATGACTTCACGGAAGAGCTATACAGAAAGTTTAAGGAAATAATGATTACAGTGTTAGAGTTGTGGGTCCAGCAGGATCAGGGGAAGACGTCAGGTGACTCATACTGAACGCAAATGTTGTGCTTCATAAGGTCGACAGTGGATCAGTTCGTGCCTATTAACTTGCCATTTAAATTATACATGCATCGGGATATGTGACAATAAAATGAAAATCAGAAAACACAGACATGAAAGGCGCAACTTTGAGATGGTATGGAAAATGTTCAACAACAAAATCAACAACAGTGTGGATACAAGACCTCTAAATATAAATGACGAGGTAGCAATTCGTAGTGATCATTTTGACAAATACATGTATTTTATTAGTCAGTGAATGTCAAATTGAAAATTAACCTTAGTTGGAGATTTTAATTGGGAAGATAAAAATTTTAATGTTTAGTGTAATTATTTTTTATTATATTTATTAACATACTTTAAATTAAAATATAGCGATATCACTTCACCCTGTTCATTTCCTCTCTCCAACTATTTCAATCTCTTCCATGTCTGGTTCTACTCTTTCTCACATTGATGGTCCCTTTATTATTATTTATTATTTTTACTACATATACATAAATATGTAGCATAAATATGTCCTACTAAGTCTGTTTCTGTTATATAACTCAATATTTTTCCTTTTATTACAAAGACTCATACAATGTAAGGGCTTTTCATTCTTTAAGTAAATATATTTGTGTTTTGTCAGAATCCGACTTACAAGTGAAATCAAAGGAAAAGAAACAAACTCAGGCCCAAGAAAATATTCAGTCAGTTGTATGTAAATATTCAATTTTATTTTTTTACACTAATAGTGTAGTAGATCACTATAGGTTGAAAATTTATATTTTAGAATTTAAGAATTTTCTGTATTGAAATAGACCATAACCAAAATTTAATTTTAGAAACACCTAGAAAAAAATAGCTTGTTGTGGAAATTTGAACTTAGAATCGATAGTAGCTTGTGTGTAGCTAAACATTACTCTGGGGTGTGTCCAATAGGTTCCCTTATTATTGAATTTCCTTTGCTATATTACATTGTTTTTATGACATATGTGTTCATGTCAATAAAACAATTTTGTCACGAATTTCTCTAGATATTTAGTGCTATAGTAAAACAAGGGAAATTAATTCATCCAAAACCATTTTAAGTGTCCTCAATTATGGGATACAAAGAATAATCAAGTATTCTAAAGTTAGTAATTACTACTGTTGTTAATTTTTCTCTTTCATTCCATTGCCAGTTAAATAAGCACTCAATGAAATTTAAAATAAATGACTTAGACAGCATATTATTACTTTCTCTATTCTGTTTATAGGTTTTTAAGTTTGTAACATATACTTCCCTCATTTTCATGAATACATGTTCATAAAGTAAAACTTAGATTTTTAACTACAATTTAATTAGCAAACAGTCACACAAATCACTACTTGCATTCATTTTTTTTCTAGGATGTTTTCAAATATCCTCAATCAAAGGGTACTGGTCAATTGTCCATGACTGCGGGTCAAAGAAACAAAAATATTGTAAGCAGAGAAGAGGAAGGTAAGAAGTGAATGCCACATATCAGTCATTCAGAAGAACTTTACTAAAGACAAGAGGAGCCATAATATTCTATTAACTAAAGAAAGTAGCCTCTTGGATGCATAGAGAGGTGCGTTATGGAGCACGTGGAAAACACGCTCCTCACGAAACTATAAACCTCATGAAGTTTTGGTGACATTTTAAGATTACAGTGACGTGACAGGAGGTGAATTACAACTACACTTTAAGCATGCTCAAAGAAGAAGAGGCCTGGAGAGAAGGAGAAGCAGAACACACTGAGCGAATGAGAGGAAAGTTGCCAAATGTCGAAGAGTGGCAAAAGGAGACAGTCTTTAGATACAGAACTGCAGAGTATTAGAGCAGTGTGAAGTGTATATGCAAAGGGCGTCTCCACTTGTCACTTCTTACTATCTACTGGGAGGGTATCCCAGGCTGAAGTAAATCATACTGCAGAGCTGTATTTTTGTTTATAAGTGTGTGTGTGTGTGGATGTGCATGTGTGTATGCGTGTTGAGCCATACGTATTAAATCAATGACTATATATACGATTTTTAACTACAAATATTATGTTTTCAGCAGAGCCAGACTTAAACATGGCATTAGGGGACAAGCAAAACAGGTTTTACGGCAGTGAGAGCAGTCAGTCGTTGGTATGTAAATATTTCATATCTCCTTCAACACTGTTTCATCTTTTAAATATTGTATCATCAACCATGCAGAATCACGTTGTAAACTCTGTATAACGTATGTTATCATTTAATGTATCATTTAATGTATAGCCTTTTTTTTTTTTTTTTTGTTTTTCGAGATAGGGTTTCTCAGTGTAGCCCTGGCTGTCCTGGAACTCACTCTGTAGACCAGGCTGGCCTCGAACTCTCGAAGTCAGAAATCCACCTGCCTCTGCCTCCCAAGTGCTGGAATTAAAGGCGTGCGCCACCACTGCCCGGCTTAATGTATAGTCTTAAATAACTTAAGTAGTTGTGAGTCTTCAAATATTCTCTGACCACAATAACATTGGTAAACTCTATGCTCCATGAGTCCAAAAGCTGTCTAACGATTTTGCCTCAACTTTTAAAACTACTTTCTTACATGATAAACTAGGTGAAATAAAATTTGAATCTTATGATTAAAGAGTTTAAGTGGTAGATAATATCACTTTTATGAACACTGAATTGTGCTCATGTTACAAGGTGGAATGGGTTAATATATATATATATATTTTAATAATGATGATACTTCACTCAATAGTAACTCTGTTGAAGATTTAATTGGGCTTATGGACACGACTTCAGGGTTTATGTAGAGGGAGAATGTAGAGACATAAAAATAATCTGGCTGCCCATTGTAATAGAATATTTCTTCCAAAAGGTACTCTTAGTATTTATAAACAGCAAATCTTTAACATTTTAATCCAATATAAGAAGTTGGTAGTTTTTAATAATCTTATATCCACTCTTTAATAAATGGTGAAATATACTAAAATTGGGCATGATACTGATAGTTCACATAAATATATAGTACTGTAACCATATATACTTTGAATTAAAATATAATAATTGCTATTAGATTTTGTTTTTTGTCTGGTTGTTTGTAAGGCAGGGTTTCTCTGTGTAGTCCTGGATGTCCTGCAACTTGCTCTGTAGAACAAGTAGGCTTGCTCTGTAGGCTGTTCTTGAACTAAGAGATCTGCCTGCCTCTGCCTCCTGAGTACGTGGATTAAAGGAGTGCACCACCACTACCCAACCTATTAAGCAGTGTTAATAGGTTTATTCCTACACAGTTTGCCAGCTCTAGCTTCTGCACTTCTTATATGACATTTTTATTTATTTTACCAAATTTAATCTAAAATTGGTAAATCTAGGATTGGGTATTAAATCTACAAGTTTTGGCAGATTCATATATTTTTGTGAGCATCTTTATTTTATTTCATTTTATTTTTTGATATTTCAGTTTCTCAATAAAAAAGGATCAAAAAGTGAAATGACAGGGGTATGGGGGTGGGAATAATACCTTAGTAGAGAATGGGTAAGTTTTCATTTGTTACTCATGCTCTAAAAATGCGACATTAATCAATATGTATTTTTAATGAAATTGTAGCTGTAAGGAGGCAAGATGGACTTGTGTCTTTTCATTGAAGGTTGAAGAAAAAACAAAGAACTATGAAAGCAACAAAATAGACAGAGCTGAATACCCCTCTGCTGCTGCTGCTGGGGCTGCTGGTGGTGCTGATGCTGGTAGCACTGTTGTTACTGCTGCTGCTGCTGTTAGTAGTGCTGTTGCTATTGGTGGTACTCCTGCTATTGCTGCTCCTGCTGTTGCTTCCGCAACGGATGAACTGGTTCTACAGGGAAACTCTGGTGCGAATAATAACCAGAAACTTCTTACAAAGGAGAACGCCAAGCATGATCTGTAAGAGCATAATATTGAGTAGTAGATAATTGCTACTGTCCTATAAGAAATTCTAGTTTGGGGTAATTTTCATAAGACAAATTCTATGCTTTCATGCATGCATACAAACTATAATTTTAAGGATTTTATTTAAAAGGTAATAATCAGGGTTGTCAGATTTGAAGAAAAAGATGTTCTTTTACATGGTTTGTAAACAAAATTGGCAAAGAAGTCTCGAGTAACTTTGTAGCATGCATAAAAATCTGTTCAATATATGCAATAGGCAATATGTGAATGAGTGGGCTTCATTCAATAAAACTTTGTTTATATAGGTTAGACACAGGACCCAGTGGTGCCATGCTTGAGGCTTGGCTTGGTTTGCTATGATGAAATACCATGACCAAAAGCAACTTCCGGAGGAAAGAGTTTATTTTGGTCATAGTTCCATAGTTCATTATAAAAGCAGTCAGGACAGAAAGGAACCTAGAGGCAGGAGCTGATGCAGAGGCCATAGAGGGGTGCTGCTTACTGGCTTGCTTCTAGTGGCTTGTTCAGCCTGCTTTGTTTTACAACCCAGTATTACCAGCCTATGACCACCAGCCCAGGGTTGACACTACCCACACTGATCTGGGACATCCTACATCAACCATTAATCAGCAGAGTGGCCCTAGAAATGGAGGGGACCTTTCAACTGAGGTTCTTTCCAGATGATTGTAGGTTTGCATCAACTTGACAAGGAAAGACAAAAACAAAAATCAGTAACCTCCATCACTTTGTTCAAAGCATAAGCAACACACAAAAACTGAACAACAAAAAAATGGAAACAGAAGGCTGTACTTAGCACTAAATTGCTGCACTGTGCTAAATGCAAAGTTATGCTAATGAAATAAAGTATATCTGTAATGATATCACCACCCACATATAAGATCTTTTTCTATGTATTACACTAAATTTTCCACACCGACTCCATGTAAATTTTACCTAAACTTTAATCATATTATTTTTGGAAGCTTTTTATTTTCATTCCTAACCCAGAGTTCAGTATTTTTAATGAAACCTTTAGGGACTTTATACACAAGTCTGGCATCCATATTATTCTCAACTGTTATCTCCTCTCATGTCCCCTCCATCTCCCCAATTTATGACCCATTGTTAATTATCATATATATGCACACTCTATATATGCGTATACTGGTATATGTAATAATTTGAGTCTATTCAGCCCTGATCTTATGTTTGTGTATCCGATTCCCATGTAGAATAGACAACCTATATGGGAGCTTGTCCCTGGAAGAAATCGATTCTTTTCTCACCAGATGTTGGCCATCTATAATTCTTGATCTAAGATTGAGAACTTGTGGATTTCCTTAGTTCATGGTGGCATGAACCGGCTTGATTATTGACAGTTATTTTTCCTGATAATAGAACAAGGCAGTATAGTCTATATTAAAGGATGAGAATGCTCCAGCATATGCATGTTGAGAAGTTTTAGACTGTGGACAAGAGATGTTAACAATGAAGAGTTTAAGAATGTGGTCACCATGGAATCCTAAATGTAGTAGATACGTACAGTCAATTCTAGAGAAAAAAATGATCACGAAAGGCAGTAGAAAACATAAAATAATTGGAGTATAAAATATCGGACTTAGATTAGATTTGTTTTTACTGGTAGCTTTTAAATGATGTTTTTATGATGTTTATAAAGGATGCATTTGAGAGGAATATGGTTATTCAATTTGTGTGCCCAAGCACAAGAAAGCATCATATGTTTCCCTTAAGGGTTTCTGACAAGCTAACTGATTCTATTCATACCTTTCCATGGTAAGAGGATATTTTTCATTTTGATTTCATTGAGAAATATAATAAAGCTTTCATAATATTATACATTACATGCTGTATAGGCAGAATTCTGAGATATAAATTTTTGTTTGTAACTGACCAGCTGTTTGTATTTGGGCAAGTTACTTGGTATTTATTTGTCTAGATCTTTACTTTATAAAATACCTAGTCTATCTTCTGTCTAATAAAATCGTAGTTAGTTCAACATATTTACACTAATTAGAATAATGTTCAGTAAACGTATAGTTGGTCTTGAAAATCTACTTCTTAATATTCTCATTAAATTGTTTCCTTCATGTAAGGAATCAAGCAGTATCTTCCAAATAGATTTTACTATTTATAAAGCTTAATTTTAAAAAATTAATCTTGTTTATTGCCATCTATCAAAGTGTGAATAATATCATGATTTTCCTATATATCCTTAATAAATAGGATAGTTACAAAAGGTATGATTTCTACAAATAATTACGATTTTTAGATAGTATTTTTATTTTGTGTGTTTATCATTTTTGTGATATTAACTTGTGCTTTTTATAGGCCCCGAAAGAAAACATCTAAGGAAAAGCATAAGGTATTTTAAAAAGAATAAACTGTCGTTTTTTACTCAAAGTGTTATTTAAAAGGCAGAGAAACCTTATGAAACTCAAAGTTAGAATACATCGTAAAACATACAATGAAGAGGTATAAAAATTCCCAAACTCATACACATCAGAAATATCAACTCTTAGAAGTCCAAAGCAGGGGAATTCTGTAAGTTCCAAGCTAGCGTGGGACACAAATGAGACCGTCTCAAAATATAAAGAAAATAAAAGGTTAAAAGAATTTTGAATCTAAAAAACACTTTCCTTTGAAAATGTGTCTAGGAAAAAGTAGCTATTGATAAAAGTATCCATTTTACTGTTAAATTCTAGAGGGCAACCAGGAGTAATGGCAGTAGGCTATAATGTTTGGGAGTCTATGGTACCTCACTGGCTAACAACTCCAAAAGAAGAAGCAGCCCATTCCTGGTTAAGTTGTTAAGTTGTTTCTGATATCTAGAAGGGATATTGTTGCCATATTATCAGGTAGCTCCATTTTAAATTTGTTTCTCTGGAAGATTCGACAGTAATATGTTTCTGTATGTCTTTTAAACAATGTCTTTAGTGCCACTTATCCCTCTCCAAATCCCTTTGCTCTCTCTCACCCCACTTTCACATTCCTGTTTACTTCTTCCCTTGTGAACACTTTATACCTCTATAGTTCTTCTTTCTTTAAAGTTCCTGTCCAGGGCCTCTTAGTAATTCCCTGAGCTCTTTGGGTATTCCACATTAAACACACATACTTGAAATTAATAGCTAAAATACACACATTAGAGAGAACATCTGGTATTTGTCTTTTTGGGTCTGGGTTACCTCATTCAGAATGATTATCTCCAGCTCCATCCATTTACCTACAAATTTCATAATGTTATTTGTCTCAACAGCTGAATGAAATTCCATTGTACAAATGCACCACATTTTCAGTATCCATCCATCAGCCGATGGCCATTAAGGCTGTTTCTACTTCCTACCTATTATGAACAGGAATGAGAAATTATCTCTAGAGTAGGATGTGAAGCCTTTGTGTATATTCCTGAGAGTTGTATAGCAGGATCTTATGGTAGATCTATTTTTAAATCCCTGAGAAACTTCCACATTGATTTTCATAGTTGTTACCCCAGTTACTATTCTCAGCAGCAATGAATAAGTGTTCCTATTTCTTTGTATCCATTTGTAGCCATTCACATTGTTGACCTTAGACATTCTGGCTTGGGTGGGATGGGTTCTCAAAGAAATTTTTTAAGTTGCATTTTCCTGAAGACACCACTTACTTGTGTCATAGAACACGACAAAAACCAAGCTGTGGTGAATGGAAGCTTCTTCCCTACTGGTCAGCTCTCATAGTGCTGAGAGGTGCTACGCAAGCTACTGTAGGAGAAATGGAATCCTCAACCGTAGTTAGCTGTGAACCCTTTGAACTACAGTAATGACTGGCCTGGGAAGCTATGCCTATTTGTTTATCAGTGGCGTTAACATCCTAAGAGTAAACAGCCACTTTCTGATTCTACTAAAAGTTTACTTCATGAGATGAAGGCCATATGAGCACCATTACTGGCCTAAAAACTTCTAGTGACTGGGTCTTTGGGTCATAGGTCCTGGGGAAGAATCTACCATTAGTACGCTGCTAAGTGGACATACTATTAAACTGACTTCTAATAACTTTGCTATACTCACTAAATCAGTGTATCTCTAGATGCTTTCATCCAAAAAGCTTCTGTTTGCAATGGTGATTAACACAGTGACTCAAGACAGGCTACTGTGCAGAGAACATGAAACTGCAGAATACTCAACCTTAAAGGGAACATATATACCTCATTCCTATTCCTAGGGCTCAACAATTATTGCAGAAGAACAGGCGGAAAGGGTGTAAAAGTCACAGGTAGTTGATGACTACCAGGACACGTTACTTTTTAAACACAAAGGCAGCTGCACTTATGCACTCGCAGTAATTGTAATAGCATGTGTAAGACCTAGGTGAGCTCAAGCTAGACAAAATTACGACATGGATAAGGGAGTTAGATACACAATCCCTCCACTAGCCATGCAGCTACTGACCAGCATCTGGGAAAGGGAGATAGTTTTCTCTAACAGTTTCCTTGGTTTTGGAAGGTAGCATACCTAAGAAGTTTTGGGCATCAGACCACTGATCTTTAAGGATTAAAAAACAAGGACTCAAAGATAGTTGGGTAGAGAAGAAGGGTGGTCTTTAGAAGAGTTAGGAGAAGGGTAATTAGGAGACACATTGTATGAAACTTAAAGGACTGATAAAATGTGTCAGTTTTTAAAAACAGATTTCCCTGCAGTGATTTCTTTGGCTTTGTATAAAATGAGTAATTGCTGCTTTTTTATTTACAATGGTATCTATCTCTTAGGTAACAAAAGAAGTCAGAGCTATGGTTGATGTAACTCAGTTATCTGAATCAGTCTCAGAAGATGGTGAGTTATTGAAACAGAAAGACACTTTACAGTCAATTTTATTAGAATATGTATGCAAATCAACTGTCTGGTCCCTCTTATTTTTCAGGATTTTCAGCATTCCAGATATTTCACATTCCTACGTAATTTTTCCTTTCTTCTTTCCTTTCCCATTTGCATCAGTGGGAATAAAATCTAGATCCTTTGCATCTAGGTCTAGACAGGCTAGTCATCTATCATGGAGCTAATTTCTAACCTCCATGTGAATTTGGAGATTTCAAATTTTAATAATGAGTCTTTGGGCTCCTCAACAAAGTTTACCTCTCCATTTAATTTTATTGGTAATATTTTATGGGTGTTTTTGTATATAAGTTTTCCATATTTTATCAGATTTTCTTCATTTCATGTATTTTAATAAGGTTGTACAGTTTTCCTTCCTTTTTATACAATATATATTAAGAGAATACTACAGAGTACTTGAGGGAGCTAGCAAGGTCCTGAGTGAATGTGTATTGTCTGTGACAGGCATGAGAAAGTCAAAGACCCAGTGGCTTAGCCCATGGGGGTGGCTTAGTCTTCCCTGAGTGAGGCTTGAGATGGATGGCAAAGCTTTCTTCTGATCCTAGTGTGAGTCTTGACAGTGTGTGCAGAAAATGTTCACCACAGCTTTCTCTCTCCTGATACTTGCTCTTTGAGACTGCTTTCCCCACAGACACTGCCCCTACCAAGATGAGCTAACCTCACCTTATTTAGCTGCATGCAGTAACCCTGCCTCTCTGTTCCCCTGTCTATAATAAACACACAGAGCTACACGAGTGCTGAGGCTTCTCTCTCAGAAAGCCCAGTCACCCAATCCCAGCTTTTCTATGGATGCGTGTCTGTTATGTCTTTGTTCCCTCGCCATTCCTAGTCAGCTTTCAAGGGCCTTGACTGAGGAAGGAACCTGCAGAGTACTAGCTAGAAAGTAACATGAATTGATTACTTTTATGCTGGAGTCTTGAGGAGCCCCAGATGAAGGTCCTAGCCACTTGGTACGAGTTGATTGCTTCCTAGGCCACAGATCTCAAAATCATCTAATTCCTCATAAAGAAGCACAGAGATTCTCTCTAGAATCTCTGGGTATCTGTATATGATGTATATGTACATTTATTTATATAATTAAAATGCTTTTTCATATAATATATTTTGATCAGTTTCTCCTTTCCCGTCCCCTCTCAGACATGCCTTACCTCTTCATTCTAACTCTATGCTTGCTTTCTCTCTCTCTCTCTCTCTCTCTCTCTCTCTTTCTTTCTTTCTTTCTGAAACAAACAGGCAAATCAAAAAAGAAAAAGTGCAAGGAATACACACGCACGTGTGTACACACACACACACACACACACACACACATTCAAATGCCATAAAACACAAAGCAGAAAACCATGGGATACAAGCAAATGATGAATAGGGTTAAAAAAAAAAGTGTCTGAAAAAAATTATGTGACAAAACAAAAAACAAAAAACACCGAAACCCAAACAAAAACCATTGAGTTGCTTTGTGTTTCCTATGTACTACCAGCCAAGGGGCTGCCCTTAAATGTGGTTTGTATAATAGGATCTGTTTCAAGAGCATTATTCCATTCATAGGGACTCTCCCACCATTACTTTGAAACAGTCTTTGAAAGCCTTCATCTCGTAGTACTATTCCTTTTGTGACGAGATGATGTCAGTGTAAAGATGCAAATGCTTTCTACATGTTTAATAACTCTGTTAGTTATTAATATGACCCGACCAGGCCCCTAGTAATTGAGGCACAGTTACTATGGATTTTTTAAACCAGCTTTAGCACAATTACTGGGTGAATTACCCCTAATCTATTTTTCTATATGCTAGACTGGTTAATTCCCCAGCTTTGCTTCCCCAGTACTTGCTGTTTGAGTCTTGGGTTGTTTCTCCCCTATCAGTCTGTCCTCAGAGATATTTCTCTCTGCCATGTGCTCCTGGCCCATCATATCTAATGGAGACCTCCTGTTCTGTGTGCCTTCTTTCTCTTTCTTCTCCTTCTTCCTCTCTACTTCTTTTTCCTCCTTGTGGTCCCTACCTGTGACCCCCAGCCTGGTAACCGAAGTCCCGCCTACCTCTATTCTTCCCAGTAATTGGCTGTAGCCATTTTTATTTAACCAATGGCTTTAAATTGGGGAGCAAGGTTTACACAACAAAGGCCTTTGTGTGTATGAATCTGATCATAGGGAGCAACCAGATCTTGAGATTCAAGATTTAGCATTTGTATACATAGCAGAGACAAACCTCAACATATAGATTCTGAGGGACACAGCTAATTTGTCTATGGAAAATCTTGGTTTTTTCCTCTGTTTACACCTTATTAATCCTTAATTGTTAAAATGATGAAGTAAGGCTATTAATGCGAGTCTTTAAAATAAAATTTTTTAAAGATTTATTTTATGTATATGAGTACACTGTAGCTGTCTTCAGATACACCAGAAGAGAGCATTAGATGGTTGTGAGCCACCATGCGGTTTCTGGGAACCGTACTCAGGACCTCTTGAAGAGCAGTCAGTGCTCTTAACTACTGAGCCATCTCTCCAACCCCCAAGAGACTTAGTTTTAATTTTTATTATATCTGAATGTCTTCCATGGGTGTGCAATTGCCCATAGAAGCCAGAGAGTGTCTGATGCCCCAGAGTTGGAGTTACAGGCAGATACCTGCCAACTAATGTAGGTGCAGAGATCTGAAACTCTTGGGGTTTGACATCTTTCATAGATTAAAGGGAAATCTTTGCCTGGCTGATGAGCAGAAACACTGTTCTCAGCACTGTAGCGACCAGCCACAGCTTCCTTTAAAGTTTTCAGATGTTTTTCTTTTTAGTCTGCATAATTTTCTAACATGTATCCTGTTATTGTGTCAGTCTCCATGGTGGGTCTCTGCAGAGTGACACCATTCTGCTGGTGGCGTTTTGTCCTGTCCAGCGTTCAACCATGTAACCTCCGTCTACAATGTCTTTGTTGTTGTATTTATTGACTGTATGTCCCTGCATGTGCACGTGCCAGAGCATGTTTGCAAAGGCCAGAGAAGAGTGGTCATGGGTTGGCTCCCTCCACTATGTCTATCCCAGGGATTGAACTCAGGTCGTCTGTCATGGCGGAATGAACCTTTACTCAATGCCATCTTGCTGACACTGATTTCATGCTATGGAGGAGTTTGTCACCTGACCGCAGTAGACTGATAGACAGTTTTATTTGTGGTGGTAGGAATTGAGCCTAGAGTCTTGGGCAGTCTCTAGGTAAGGGATCTCCCTCCCACTGGACCACAACCCCAGTGCCACACATTCTCTCTGGTTTCTGAGGCAGCACTGTGCTGGCCTCAAACCCAGGATTCTTCTACTTTCCATTTTTGAACACTAAGATTATGCAAACACTCCACCATCCTTGCCTTGGCAGACTCTTCTTTGATTCATGCTTCTGTGGCTTGGCCTAAAATCCCTCATGGGGCTTAGGGCTTTAGGAATTCATTGTTTTCAGAAATCCATTGTCTTGAAAATGGCTTTACACACTATTTCCCTCCATGTTTGTTTTATGTACTAATAGTAATGGGTATAGTACCCTTTCTCCACACTGGGCAGAAGCAGACTGTGGTATTCTCAGACCTCTGTAGACTGGCTGCAATCCTGCTTACCATGTGTCCAGAAGCGTCATGCATTATTTTACAATGTATTACAAAACTCCTGGTTTTGTTTGTTTTTACTGTTTTTGTTTGTTTTTTTCACCTCAGCTATCTGAATTCATAACAGTCATTAATCTGTATTTTCTACTGGACTTTACACTAAAACTATAGATCTAGTCTATTCTTTTTATAGTTTAGTTTAAGGTAATTAGCACACTAGGCATTCAGTCAGCATCAGTCTATACCTGTTTAGAAATGAAAGGAGATTAAAATGTTCTGACACACACACACAGACACACACAGACACAGTATTTCTGTATTTTACTTTGTCTTTTTTTCCCTGTATCCAGATTCTGGAAGCTCATTTAAAAGACAGGATTCACTTAACTCATATAGCGCATCAATAGATCTTAAAAAAGTTAACGAACTTCTTAGAAAAAGAAATAAAAAACTAGAAAATGAGAAGAATGCTCTAAAGAAGGAAATATCAGAAACAAGAGAGGAGAAATCAAAGTTAGAGGATGAAATGGTGCAAGGGGATGAAGAATTCTGGAACCTGAGGTACGGCATGCCACTGGGAAAGCATTATGGAGAGGGAGCACTTGCTGGTTTTCCTTCTACAGCTTTTCAGGAGAAAAATTCTGTGTCTTATGGATCGAGAAATTGTTGGGAATAATAAAACAAGTTGATAATCCTGGATTATCAACTGATATCAACTAATATCACTAATAAATATGCACTCTTTAAGTTATCAATTTTAATGTGTGTTATAGATATTCTGCATATAGAAAGTTCACTGTTTATCACATAGTATTGTGTAGAATTTTAATTGTATTGATTTAGAAATAATTCAGCAGGTATTCTCACCAAGATAAACAATTTCCTACATTCTTAATTGTTTACTTCAAATGAGCTCATCAATATAGAATCATATATTTAAAATCTGGGAAGTTTAAAAATGTCTTTGATCAACATTTCTAAAATTTTCTCAAGTTCATATTCATTCATTATTCTACCAATGGAGCATGAAATGGTCATTTTAATTACATGAAAACTTTTTTTAAAGGAATACATGTTTGTGTGTGTGTGTGTGTGTGTGTGTGTGTGTGCATGTGTGCTGAAGATAATGGGCTTATTTCAAATCACCACACTTCAAATAAAAAGTATAATGAAAATGATTACTGATTATGTTATGAAATCATCACTTTCATTCATAGATTAAAGTAAAAAGACTTCCATTTTTTTTTCCCTCAAGACAGCACCTCACACTGACTGTAGCTCTGGTTTGTCCAGAACTCACAGAAATCTACCTGCCTCCACCTCCAAAGTGTTGGGATTAAAGGCACAAATGGTGTAAAGTGAGCACATGACCCACTCTAAAGTATGGTTGAGTAGGAGGTTTTTGTTATATAGCCAGAGACATCTGGAAGACTCTAGAGCAGGGAGAGAAAGTAATGCACAGCACTGAGCAGAGTGAACTGTGCCATGAAAGGAGGGGGTGGGGAAAAGAGTGAGGGGGTGGGAAAAGATTGGGGTAGGGGAACACAGAAAGAAGGGCAAAACAGAGGGAACGAGAGAGAAGGGGTAGGGGCATTGGTAAGAGAGAGGGCCAGAGAGTGGGGAAGAGAGAGCATCCTGAGAAAGGCCCAACCAGGGAAGCTGGGGGAGGTGAAGCCCATGAGCTTCAGGAATGGTGGGGGCGGGTGAGAAGAGCGGAGAAGAGGAGCCACAGGTACTGAGTGAGCCTGGAGACCAGCACCAGCTTCGGTTTGGTAATAGGCACTACAAGGAACTATTTGCCCCAGGTTTCAACTGGACCTGACCCATGCCAACACACCTGTATGGTTGGTTGTTCTCTATTGTGAAAGAACATAGTGGTTAATATTAGTTTCGCTATTTCTTGTTGTCCTGTCTGAAGTGGGATTCTTATGTTTTTCATAAAATACATAACAATCAACAAAGTAAGTTGAAGTTGTTACAAAAAGAAAAAAAAAACCAAGCAAGCATAAAAGGCACAGGTGATGTTAGAATCTTTAATCTAGTCTTTTATTTTTTTACTTATTTTTTTTTGCGATTATAATTAGCTTTATTCCTTCCTTTTCCTTTCTCCAAGCACTACCATATACCCTTGCTTGCTCTGTTTCAAATTCACAGCCACTGTTTTTCATTTTCATCAACTGTTATCACATGCACATATGTATATGTACATATATACATACACACTCTATCTATCTATCTATCTATCTATCTGTCTGTCTGTCTGTCTGTCTATCTATCTATCTATCTATCTATCTATCTATCTATCTATCTATCTTATTAAATATAACCTGCTCAGTGTACATAATGCTTAAGCTAATCTTAAATTATAAAATGTAAAATACAAGGCTAGAAAGTAAAAGTATTTGACAATGTGAGTCTGGTTTTTCTTTTATTGTAAACAGACTCTTTCTCATGCAAATTATGATAATGAGAAGTAGCCTATACAGATCAGAGAGGATACTTAGTTTGCCAACACCTCTAATTTCACGGCACGCCCCTTTAACTCCAGGTTCACACTAAGAAAAGAACTCGAGGAGACGAGGAATATCCATTGCATTTATGAAATGATGAAGAAACATTTAAGTGAAAGAGAAAAGCAGCACAGGGAGAGAGCTGCAGCGTCTCAGCTCGTGATGGGTCTGAGGTCACGAGATCTGGAGCTGCAGAATACGAGGGACACCCTGAAGGAGGTGAGCGGGTCTCCCGCTGGCAAAACAGTCCCATCTTCACTCAGTGTCACCAGCATTACTTAGAATGGTCCTTTGACTGAGTTAATATGTTTCTTGTATATAAGGACAGTAAGGTGATCTGTGAAATAGGCTTTGTCAACTTATAGCTACAGCCATCCTGTCATAATCCCAGACCTACAGAAACTTAAAACACCCGACACATCAGTAGGCAAGACAATACTTTTGCATACATGTTCTAGTCATACATTTTTAATTTATCATATTTTAAGCATTCTTTTAAAAAATTACTTCATTTATTTTCAAGATTATGATGTAGTCAGATCATTTCTCCCTTCCCTTTACTTTCTCCAGACTTTCCTCTTTCCCCATTCCCTCTCTCCTTCAAAATAATCTACTTCGTTTTTATTAGTTTGCGGTTGCATGCATATATACATATATGTATATCATAAATATTACTAAATATAACCCACTCAGCCTGTTTAATGTTGGTTGTGTGCATGTTTTCAGGGCTGACTGTTGGGTATTGGGTAATCAATAAATGCAGTCTTCCCTGGGGACGACTTTCAGCCATACTCAGCATTCCTGAGCTTCTGTTGCCTGAAGTTTTGTATGTGTGGGGTTGAGGCCTTCCAGGTTTTCCTCTGTCCATGATAGCATGCCCATTGCTGTCAGTATCAAGCTCCTTATGTGTGCAGTCATGCTGGTGACTTTATGGGTGTATCTCCTGACATTGCTAGGATACACAGTTTAATAAACTCTCTGATCCTTTCTGTCCCCTCTTCTGAACCTTAGGTGAGGGAATTGCTTTGTAGCTATATCTACTGGGACTGGCTCTACAAGTATGCAGTTTCCCTGGTTGTGGTTTTTTTTTTGTAAAGGGATGTAGGAAAACACAGAGATGGTCACACATTCATGTTTACTGTGGTAATACAAACAACAGAGTTTTATTGAGCTGTGAAGAATGAAACTGTCATTTTCGGGACAGTAAATAAATCTCAAGGTCATTATGGTAAGTGTAAGGCAAATTCAGGATGATGAACATGTTTTCTCTAATGTGCAGATTACAGATTAGAAATATGAGACTTGATATGCATACATGGGGTGGAATGTATCTAAGGGGTGGGGAACAGGAGAGATTAATATAGTATCAAACACCATGACATATTTCCTTTCTTGTGGATATTAGAGAATCTTGATATCCTAGCTGAGTCCCGTAGTTTCAGATTAATATGTCAGCCTCCCTCTGATGGTCAGAATGTCACATATTATCACTGAGGGACTTGACCAAGGCATGTTGTTTGCATTGTGCTTAACGAATAATTAATATAACGAGTAACCATGCTATTGAATTAATGAATAATCAATATGATAAGCTATGATTCTTGCTTAATGAATACTGTTGACAGCAGTTAAGCCATAGATTACTGGAAAGGAGTAAAACTGCCAGTGAGCTGCGCGAAAGTCTGATGGAATAGTAGAGCTGTATTCTGGTGCTCTTGCTCTCACCCCACAGATGTGCTGCTTCTGAGAGATCAAATATGATTACAAAACAAAATGCAAACACAGTATCAATGTTGACATCGGGTATATATCACCCTGGGTCACATGATCATAATCCATGCACATTCTCTCTTTGAATCTTTCCAGTAACCCAGCGAGATAAATACTGTGACTATGTCTGTCTCACAGATGAGGACACTGGAATACAGAATGTTAGCATGCTTACGATGAAGAAAAATGTAATGGCACTTGGATTAAGAGACAGATACTGAGACATCTGTGCAGATGTTGCCCCCTCCCACCCCTCCCACCAAAGGCTGAGATGTCATATCAGTATATCTCGTTACTGGACAGAGTTGTCGCTGTTTGCATTTGTCAGAACTCTTTGTGTAACAATGATAATGTTAGTATTTGGAATTCAAAAAATATAAATACCACGAAGGTCTCTCGTTTTCCCCCTTTCTCACGCCTTTCAACACCCGTATCAGATAATATACAGTTTACATTTGAGAATAATATATATCAATCCTAGAGAAATAATAATACACATTTTTATGACAAGAGACACAGTTTTACTTCAGGCTGTGTGAGTGGCAATACTCAGCTCTCTGGGAAGTTTCAACACCAAACTTGCCACAGATAGCATGTTCACAAAGGGATCTAGCTGTGTTCCACAAGTCTTCAACACACTACCAATTGATGGGTACATTTATGATAGAATGTTAGTAAATTGTTTTCAGTCTCTGTTCTTTAGTTGCAGGAAGCACAGGATCAACACATAGGAGCTATGAAAATTGCCCAGAAGATAAAAGATGACTTACAAAGGTATAGTTTAAAGCAGCATATGACATAACTTGAGTGCTTATAAAACAAATATGAGATGTGATGGGTGTGTGTGTGTACGTCAGCTATGACAACTAGTACACCTATGTGTAAAACCTGGTAACTGCTTTGAGTCACTTGAGACACAAGTTTTTGGAAGTAGCTCACTGGTAGCACATGAAAGACATTTTTACATAGTAGCTAAAACTTGCACATTCTTACAAATGGGGAAAACAATGTAATTTTAAGGCTATACACTTTTAAAATATGTCATCATTATGCAGTTTTTATTTTTGTATAATTTATCAAAATTATATGTGTCATTTCATAATGAAAGGGGCGTTTTGAAAGGGAGCAAGGGGTCTACAATCAGGACAGAAGGGGAGCAAGCGACTGTGACAGGTCACCTGTCACATGCAAGCAGGATCGGGGACATGGGGAGGAAGCAGATCAGGCTGAAAGAAGGGATGAGGAGGAAGGCTAGGGACAAGAAAGAGCAATGTCTAATGATGCACACAGATAAAATGTCAATAAAATCCATTCCCTTGTAAACTCAGTTAAAACTATTTTTAAATTTACACGGTATTAGGATGATTAGTCTATGAGAATAACTTTTAAAATATGGGATTTTAGGGTTGAACATGAAAATTCTGAGTTAAAAGTTAAAGTGAAAGAGCAAGCTAAGAAAATCGAGAAGCTCAGCGGATATCTGCAAAACTCACGTGAAAGACTGAAACAAAGTTCAAAGCAGGTAGGTCAATCTCGTTCATTTCTGTCATGCTAGAAAGGCATCCTCTTTCCTAATAATACGTGGGGAATATAGTTAGGGACCGTATTAAATTTCTCACTGAAAAGATGTTCATTGTATCCTTACTGATACTACTTGCTACACTGTTGCTCGGTTTAATATTATGTTCCACGAGAAGCTGATGCATTAATAAAATTGATTGTTTTGGTAGTAGTCGATTCTGTAACAAAAGGATATTTGTTTACATTTCTTTTTAGAAATTTGAGTCTACCATGGATTTTATTAGAATCTGTGTCATTCAAGGCACCTTAAAAAATCTCTTGTGTGAGTGTGTTCACCTGAGTTTATAGTCCCCGGAGTCCAGAAGAGGGTGCCAGATCCCACAGAATTTAAGTTACAGGTGATTGTGAACCATGCAGCGTGGGTGCCCAGAACCAAACTCAGGTCCCCTGCAGGAGTCTAATGTACTCTCTATGACAAGTCTATTTCTGCACCCAGCAAATCATTTTGGATAAGCTCCTCATCATGGACTGCCAATGAAGCTGTATTCAAATAATACCTTTAAGATATTAGAAGCCTTAGATAACCCATTAGGGAATGTGTGGTTTCATGAAAACATAAGAAATGGCTTTGCATTTATGATCTTGGCTTCATCTTCAGACCTTGTGTTCTCAGCAGTACCCGTTTTTGGTCTTATCTTTGAAGGCATTTGTTTTTAGCATTATGTGGTAATTGGAATGTGGAAATTCTACACACTAGAAACACATACTTTCACACAGCACATCCTGGTTCTTTTGCATCTGGCAGTCTTTTCCATAGCTCCTTTCTCATACCAGTTTTGGTTCTGGCTGCAATGTAACAATAATTCTCTCCCTGCCCATCTCTTTGATGGACATGCATCTGGGAGCAAGCATTGCCTTCAAAGCCTCATGCTTCTTGCATTCCTAGTGTATGTTGCTCACACTTTCAAATTAACCTGAGATTTCTCATTATTAACGGTTTTAAACTGAGTCCACAAGTAGTTGAATTGTCTAGTTAAATGAGCAGTTATGTAAGAACTATTCAAGGAGGATCACTTAACTCCCTGATAGAGTATTTTCCTAAGAAGATGATTTCAATCCTCATTCACACATGTGCACGCACACACACACACACACACACACACACACACACAGACATACACACAGACATACACAGAGACACACACACACATTCACACATGTATAAAAATGAGTGAAAAGTAGTTGATTCAGATTTATTATGGCTAATAATTTTAAATTTTTATTTTGTTATTTTTATGAATGTTTTACTGCATATACATATGTATGAATACCACATGTATGCCTGGTGTCCACATAAACCAGAAGTGAGCACTGGATCCCATGGAACTGGAGTTAAGTATGGTTATAAATCACCATGTAAGTGTTGGGGATGAAACTCAGGTCCTTTGCAAGGGCAGCAAGTGCTCTTAACCAAGTTAGCTCTCCAGTTACTGATGGTAAGTATTTCACAATTTAAAACTGTTATTTGAACCATTTACTCAAAAGTAAAACTATCAAATATATGGTAAATATTTGAATATTTTCTCTAAATATATCATTTCAATTTGCTTTAGACACACGCAGGAGGAGTTCAAGAAACTTTGGAGGTATTATGTAAGAACAACATTTCCCAAGTGAATCAGATAGGAGGCAGAATCCAAAGTCTGCGGTCTGAACCCTCCCAAAATAAAACTGTACAAGACCCAAATACAAGTGCCCTGAAAAGCTATGAGCAACAGTGTATAGAAGAATTAAGGGTTAGCAATGCATTATTATATGAACGATACAAGTAAGTGAAACAAAAGAGTTGCAGAAAATGGAGTATCCTCAGGTTCTCTCTAAGATGAAACTTTCAGTGAACTAGTCCTGAGATTAATGGTGCAAGCAAGCTAGCCAATATAATTTTGGGAAGTGTTGTTAGATAGTACAATACCTGCCTTTAAAATGTTGTTCTGGCACAGACTGAATCCCCTCTTTTGATTTGATGGGATTTTTCTCCATTAATACCCTCGCATAGTTGTTTGGTATAAATTTTCTTGCCAGGAAATAGGAATAGTAAAAGTCTGGGTGCTGTTTGGAAGGTTGTAACTAAAACTGTAGAGTCTGGGTGCTGTTTGGAGAGTCGTAATGGAACCCTAAGGGCTAACTACACACCCTTCTTGCACAAAGTCTGCAGCTTCAAAACTAGCTTTCCTTGACTGGTCTCTGCAGTGTGACCACTTTAATTTTACCCCATGTCCTGTACAAATGTTGAAATCAAAGGCTTGGAGCTATCCTCAAGGGAATTTTCTTTTAATCTCCTAAACGTGTTTCCTAAACACAAGTATCCACAAAATGTTCTGTTTTTCCAATTGTATATATTTAACGGCTACAATATAATATTTAATAAGATTATATTAGTGAACTTGCTATTATAACCACACATGTTAGCATATTCATAATCTCATGTTGCTACCTTTCAAGTTAAAATGTCTCTAGTCCAACCTTAAGGATTATATATGTAGGGTCCTCTCAGAGGGCAGCCCTTTTTACCCGGGAAGCCACATATATGTCTTTGATAGCCTTGTCTCTGCTTCTGATATAATTTGGTGTACTTGTTACCTCAGAATTTGCCAAGAAATACATGTAATCTTTTGGAATAACTTGAAACCTATAATTATATGCACAGTGGGCATCCTCTTACACACTTTTCAGTGGTAAGACTTTGTTTAACAGAGGAAATTCTGTGCATTCTTACAGTGCCTTTAAAATACAAGAAGACACTTATTGACAATTTGGATACTTAGAATGCATGCCCTTTCAGTCTCCACAGGAATAGGAGGCTAGAGGAATCCCGCACGAAAGTTCACATCACAGTGGAGCAGGGCGCGTCTCTGAATACATCAGAAACAAGATTTGCTCTTAAAAGCCCTTGTGTGGCATGCACTTGCCCTCACCAATATTTCTCCCCACGTGAGGCTGTGGCTCTCCCAGGAAACCCAAGGTCTTCTAACTACTGCTCACAAAGCTACAGGAGGACGGTTTGTTGTACTTTCATTTCCTCTGTTTTCAGATTTGTGCTGGAATACTTGCTTCTAATTCTGGGTACCACCAAGGTGCTTATTTAACACACATGTTAAGTAAATGGACA
>NW_021604630.1:4423003-4425585 GCF_004785775.1 Grammomys surdaster
TTTCTTTCTTTCTTTCTTTCTTTCTTTCTTTCTTTCTTTCTTTCTCTCTTTCTCAAAAAGATTCAAGAGTCTGTCTTTTCCTATTAGATTAAATAACTGTAACTGAACATTGAGGTTTTACACGTTGTTTAAAAGCAATTCTTGCGTAGTTTCAAAGTGTACGAAGCTGTGGGTAGACTGAGGCATTTGAGGAAGCTTCTGGACGGTTGCAACACTTGTATGTTTTCCCTGCAGACTCCCAGGTCTGGGCATTTGCCATGAGTGAATTACCAGCAGCCAACGCTTCAGCACTATGGGTGTTAATAATTTAAAGTAACTTTGAATTAATGCTTTTAACTCATGGACTAGATGAAACAAAATCAAAACCAACTCTTAGGAGCAGATTTTCCCATCTTTTTAAATGGGAAGACATCCTTAATTGCGATCTAACCTAAAGCATGTTTGTATCAATATTTAAAATATGTATTTATGGTACTACAGTTCTTCTAAATATTCCAATAATTATAAATAGTATAAATAAGAAAACCCTTACATTTTAAAAGTGGAGGTCACTCGTGCCTCTGCATTTCATCCTCATTTGAATGACTGGTGACAAAGGTGACATTGATACTAACAGTCTTTAAATCAAAGCAGCTATCATTAAAAACTATCATCTCTATGTCCAAATTGCTATGTAAAACTGGACACTGCCCCCCCATCACCTCACTCACCGACTGTATGGTTCTGTTCATCCTAACTGTCATCTCCTGAGAATCTTAGAATGGCTTCTGCATGTCAGAATGGGCAAATGAAAAGTTCAAGTGTATCTGTCCCAGTATGAACTATATGCCTGACTCATGAAAAATAACAAAAAGAATACCCACTGAATTTATATTTTGATGAAATATAAATATATCCTGGGTAGTTTTTATTGGACATCACTTTTACTGAAACACAGTTTTAGTTGGTGCGCATTGGCTTATAGCTTTGGTGGTATTTACAGCATGCTCTTAATGCACAAGAAAAGGCATTTAAGCCCATGTCTAATGTCACCTAACATATTTTATGTGCTTCAGACAACAAATTTCAGATTTCTTAGGCAGCATTGCAGTTAAATTCCTTAAAAGAAAACAAATGCAATGATTGCTTAACTATACAAATTATAAGACCTTAGCTAGCTGAGTTTGAATTGTGTTGTTAGTTAGGTATCATGCATTACATGCTTCTGTAAATTAAAAAAAATCATTTTGTATGTATGAGTGCATTGCCTGCATGTATGCATAAGTACCACACCATGCCTGCCTAAGAACCCTGGAGGCCAGAAGAGGGTGTTTCCCCTGAACTGGAGTTAGGAATGGCTGAGAACTAACATGTGAGTAGCAGAGCATTGAGACTGGGTCCTTCACAAAGGCAATAAGTGCTCTAAACAACTAATCTGTTTCTCTATCGGCACACTTCTTTATTAAGAATGGGTTAATATTTTAAAACCCTTTGTTATTATTAGAAAAATCATGATACATTGTTTTGCAAGGTGTATAAATAGTAACATGGTACTAGAAATATTTGGGGGGGGTCTACTGTCCCTTAAAGTATTTTTGAGTGTAGAAGAACGCTGGTTATTGTTAAGTGTGTCTACATAAACTGATGACTAGTTAACCTTAAATTCAACCTAATAGCTGTATATGATTCATATGGCTTCCATGTGGAGTATTAGTTAATCAAATCATACTACACACTGAGAGATTAAAAACCATTCTTTTATCCACACAGGAAGGCATTTTAAATAGTCACAGTGGAGCCCCTTCAGAGTGATATTATGCAATCATCAATTGCCAATTCTTAGAGTTATAGAGCCTTCTGTAACTGCTAACCATTTGAATATTTTTATTAGGAAAACAATAGCTCAAGATATAACAACATGTTCTATAAAATGATAGGAAAGGGTAGGTTTTGAGGTAAAGAGTTTGACTTTGGGATAAGAGACAGATGTCACAGAGTGTGACTCAGAACAGATTACTAGAGCAAGACTTCTATTTGATAACATATAAAAAAGAGAATTATTCAAAAAGCAAACAATTGATGATCAGCTCACAGGAAGATAAGATGTAGTCTTCTTTTCAACACCCTAATGCTGAGATTCTGCTTCCACGTCAAGAAAATCCTTACACTCAGAGAGACACCAATAAGAATCAACACAACATGTATGAGTTTTACCAGCGTAATGGCTTCCAAAGTTAAGCCAATGCGGATGTACCTTGGAGAAATAAACATACAGATGACATCAGTTAAGAGTGCAGATTGTACATGTGGGTTAGGGACTAGACATGGAGGTCTGCATTATGTAGACATTAAGGGGTTCTGTGGAGATGACTCAGTAGGCAAAGTGCTTATCTCTGGTGTAGCTGTGTCTGTATCTGTAGCCAAAGCTAGGGAGGCAGAGATAAGTGAATCCTTAGAGGTTGCAGGACGGTTAATGAGATCCAGGTTCAGTGAGAGACTATGCCTCAAAAACTGAAGAAGAAAGATGATTGAAGAAGACTCTGGACAACAACCTCTGACCTACACACACACACACACACACACACACACACACACACACACAC
>NW_021604630.1:4425595-4448547 GCF_004785775.1 Grammomys surdaster
ACACACACACACACACACACACACACACACACACACACACACTCACACATACATGCACATGTACACATATATGCACATGTGGGAGCGCACACACACAGAGGTAGAAAGACAGACAGACAGACAGACAGTCATACATACATACTAAAGTCAGGTTGATATGGCAAAACAGAAGTCATGGCAAAAAAGAAAAGAAAAAAATAATTTGAAATATCATTGTTAACTCTCAGTTTTTTTCATTGCAATTGTATGATTGAAGATCTGATGTAAGGCAATGTTTTTTTCCCCCCAAAAAATTACCCTGGTAAATTATGACTTAAGTGAGTGTAAACATAATCACACTTTAGTTTTTAAAATTAATCCTTATTAGTGAAGTCTTGCATTTTTATCAAATGCAGTTTAGTAATTTAAACAACCTGTAAATGGAAAAGGTGAATGAATTTGAAATCTTTTTTAAACACATAAGCTTTATTATAAAAAACTATCACACAGTGGAATCAGATTCAGTCTGCACATCTCAGTGAAAGCAAATATATTTCTGTGCACTTATTTACCACCCAAACAAAAAAAATTATGATAAGAATGAACTCAACTCTTCAAAGAAAAGCCATCCAAGAGATTATAAAGCTGTTTTTTATTTCAAATCTATCATGGATTTTTCCATGTGTCATTTTTTTTGGTAGTAGATAAATGCATAAAAAGCTATTTTATAGCCAAAGTGTAAAGTCCCATGTGAAGGTCCACAGCTGCAGAATGGCTATTTTAACTGTGTTCACTGAGATGTGTAGTAGACTTTGTGACTGGCTAACTTCACTGTTCTTTTTACTCGCAAGTTCTTTATGATAAAGTTTTAGTGAAGCTGGAGAGGATGGCTCAGTAGTTAAGAGCACTGGCTGGTTTTCTGAAGGATTCAGGTTCAATTTCCAGGACCCACATGGTGGCACACAAACATCTATAAATACAGTATCTGTGGATCTGATGCCCATTTCTGGTCTTTGTGGGGACTGCACACACAGATTGTGCCCAGATAAACATGTAAACACATCCACACACACAGAATTAAATACACTTGAAAAATAACTTGGCAAATAAATAAGAACAACCACTTAGATTTGCATCTTCCCCTGGTTGTGTTAAGATGATCACGTTTATTAGATGTTTCTAAGCACATTGATCATGAACTCATTAGATGATAGTTTCAAGGAAGAAGAGAAGAGACTCCAGAATTTTAAAGCTACTTTGTATGTTTTCTCAAAGATTGAAGACGATGACAAATCAATCAAAGAACTTACAGAATTAAAACAGGCTTTAGAATATAAGTTGTGTCACCAGAAGAGGAAAAACGATGAAATAGAAAAGGAGATTATTGGGTAAGATCTTTGCGTTTTAAATGTTACCCACCATTCATCTTAGCTATAATATTAGCTGTATCTTTAATAAAACCTAACTATAATGATAGTTGGGCCTGCAAGATGGCTCCATGTGTATAGAGAGGTATACTGCCAACCAGGACAAGCCAAGTCAGATCTTGAGACCCACATGGTAACAAGGAGAGAAGCAACCGCTCAACACACACACACACACACACACACACACACACACACACACACACACACACACACGGATGGAATAACAACAAAATAACTGCATCTTTATTTCCTTGCTTGTTCTTTGACTATTTGTGTTTATTGTCTTGCTTGTTTCTTGACTATTTGCATCTATCGTATTGCTAATCCCTCAACTTAGAACTGACCTTAATACTTGCATGTAATTAAAATGGTATAAAAGCAAAAAGGAGGAGGGGGGATGGGATAGGTGGGCTCTTGGGAGGGGAAATGGAGAAAGTGGATGACATCTGAAATGTAAATAAATAAAATATGTGAAATAAAAAAATTGAAAGAAACTTTAGAACCTGACACAGAATCTGACCTTTTGTACTTTCTCTGTTGAAGAAGAGTCTCATTATATAGCCCATAATCTTCTCCCATGATTCTCCTGCCCCAGCTTCCAAAATGTGACAATCTCAAATTCTTATCATTGCACTGAGCCTGGATGCTTGTAGAATGTGAAAATATTTTGAAACACAATATTCTCAACGTTTAGAAAATTAGCACAATACCATCTTTGGTGTGTGATGGTGACATCATTCTCTAATTTCTTGACAATAATGTTTTATTTCTCACATTAATGTTTGTCTTTCTTCTTATGTGCAATTCCACCCAACATTTAAAAGTTTAACATATAAAGCCTTTCTGACCACCTTTAATTATATAAGTATCTGGACTTAGTTCATATTTTCTTTTTTGTTATAAAATATACCATGTGATAAATAAAATATATCATGTGATAAACTTCTCTGTTATGCATGCTTTCTATGTGCCCACGTGGTACATATGCTACTCAATTTCATACACACACATACACACACACACACAGTAATAAATGAATACTTTTTTATAAAAATGTATGCTTTTTTGTCTCTTTAGGTGAACTTTGGGTTAAAGCTAATACTAAGTTGATGTATTCTATACATAAGTGGAAATGGACAATAGTGTTTTTTAGTCCTATAAATAGTTATAAAGTCAATTATATGCTGTATATATATATATTACTTGTCTTCACATTCCTTTCCTAAGATAATTATATAAAATGCTTTAAAGAAAAGTTGGATTAAAACTAGAACATAATTTATAGGTACAGTTATTTCACATGATTAGAAAATGCTTAAACAATAAGTATTTGATGTTGGAATACATTATTTTTTACATTCCTGCAGAATTAAGAAATTTTTGAAAATGACAAAAATTGGACATAAAATCGGAGAATGTAGTTCTCGTGGACATTCAAGAACTGGGCAGTTTTGAGACACTAAGTAAGTTTACAGACCAAAGTTTATCTGTTTGTTTGTTTGTTCGTTCATTCCTTCTTTCCTTTCTTTTTTCCTCCCTCCCTCCCTCCCTTGCTCCATTTCTTCTTTCTTTCCTTTCTTTCTTGAGAAAATGTAAATCTCTCAGTGCTTTGAGCAATGAAATGATTATTATAAGACCACTGTAGACTGAGTGCATGGACAAAACTTACCTTTTCTATTAAGATTGATTGCTGTTGACCCCTTATGTCCTGCAACTTTGCAAAAAGACAGGACCCTAAGACATTAATATCAAGTCTATATTTTTTTTCTCGAGAAAGGGTTTGTCTGTGTAGCCCTGACTGTCCTAGAATTCACTCTGTAGACACGGCTAGCCTCAAACTCACAGAAATCCATCTCTCTGCCTCTACCTCCTGACTGCTGGGATTAAAGGCGTATGCTACCACCACTCAGCTCTAAGGTCAGTATTTTGTAATAGATTTATTGAGCTACAATTAAAACCTATTGAAATTCAACTTTAGAACACTGTTGTCGCTTTAAAAAGGAACTTCATACTTTGTAGCCATCTCATACCCCATCTCTTACCAGGCCTTGGGAAATTACATTTTTTCTCTGTAGACTTACTTGTCCTGGACATTTCACTTTTTCTCTATAGACTTACCTGTCCTGGACATTTCACCTTTTCTCTGTAGACTCACCTGTCCTGGACATTTCACCTTTTCTCTGTAGACTTACCTGTCCTGGATATTTCACCTTTTCTCTGTAGACTTACCTATCCTGGACATTTCACCTTTTCTCTATAGACTCACCTGTCCTGGACATTTCACCTTTTCTCTGTAGACTTACCTGTCCAGGACATTTCGAAGGAATGGACTCTCACATTATGTTGTCTAGCTTCTTTTCTGACTGGCTTCTTTCAAGGTCCCTTCCTATTTCAGTAGCTTCAGTACTTGAACATTTTCAATGGCTGACTACTATTCTGTGTGGAGGTCTGCCATGCACTGTGTTTATTCCATGCATTGGTCATCCTGCTGTGGAATACATTTGCATGTTTGTGGGCACGTATGCATTTTTCCATTTCTCTTGGATGAATAACTGTGGATGAAGTTGTTGAGTCTTGTGGTCACTGCCTTACTTTGAGGTAGCTGACAGTGGTGCATGCTGCTTGCCATACTCCCTGCACCAGCAAGACAGGAGGGCTATCATTTCCTCCCCTTTGCCAACACTTGTTTTCTGTCTTTTTGTATTGAAAAAGTTGCCATTACAGTGGTGGAAAGTGGTACCTCTCTGTGTTTCATTTGTACATCTGCATTAACCAATGAGATGATGCAGATTACATGCTTTGTTTGTCTGGTTATATTGGTGACTTTGCATATCCTTGTCAGAAAAGTGCCATTTAGATGATTTTCCCATTTTAAAAATGATTACCTTATAAAGTTTTATTTATATGCACTCTAATTTATGTTAGATCTTAGTCCATTGCCAGATATATGATTTTCACATATTTTCTGCCATTTAGTGACTTGCCTTTGCAGTCAGTTGCTGAGTTTATTTCAATTACCATAATGCTTAACTTCTGAGGTCTTGCTGATCTGTCTGTTCTTCCTGTGTTCTGTCAAATATCTTATGGCCAGCTTTAGTTGAGAAGTGTTATTGCTGAATTTTGTTTTAAAATATTTATTTTTAATAAAGTTCTTTCATTTAGCCATCATATGTGTGTGTGTGTGTGTGTGTGTGTGTGTGTGTGTGTGTAGATGGAAAGGTAGATGACTAGATGGGTAGATAGATAGATAGGTAGATGGATCAATTAGATAGATAGATGGATAGATGATATAGATAGATGATAGATAGATAGATAGATAGACAGACAGACAAATAGACAGATTATTGTGTGTGTTTGTTTTTTGTGTATATGTGAATGCATGCATGTACTTGTGCACGCAAAGCCAAAAGACAACCCAGGGTGACACCTCCACCTTTGTGTTGTTTATTTTAGATAATTTTTATTTCACTTATTATGCTGGTTTGGAACTCCACAAGCAGCATAGGCTGGTTGGCCAACAAGTACCAAGGGTCTGCCTGCCTTTGCTTCTCCTGGCCTGTGATTCTAAATGTATGTCACTATATCCAGCTTTTCTTCTCTTTTTATTTAACATAGGTTTTGAGAGTAAGACATGGGTCTTGTTTGCAAGGTGTATTAGTCAGGGTTCTTTAAGGGATCAGAACTGATGTAATGAATATGTATGTTAAAAGAGAATTTTTTGGAGTGGCTTACAAGCTGTGGCCTGGGTAGTCCTGTAATGCCTGTCTCCCATGGAAATACCAAGAATCCAGTAGTCTTACGTGCATAAGGATAGATGCTATAACAGTCCCAATCTGGTTCTGGAGTCCCAGAGAATAACTACAGAGCTGCTGGTCTTCAATCTACTCTAGAATCCTGAAGAAGTAGGTTCTAGCACTAGAGAAGCAATGACTCACCAACAGGGTGGATGAACTTGCCAGTGAGTAAGGGAAAGCAGGAAAAAAGCAAAAAATTTCTTCTTCCACGTCCTTTCTTATAGGCTGCCCCCAGAAACCATGGCCCAGATTTTGGGTGGGTCTTCCTACCTCAAGTGATCCAACTAAGAAAAGCTCTCACAAATGTGTCTGGCTGCCTGGATTTTATTTGATTCCAGATGTAGTCAATTTGCCAACCAAGATTTGCCATCATGTAAGGCAAGAAGTTTTCTCCCAAACCCAAGGTTACATATTATCTGCTTTTCATGCAGTATTTGTAGAGAAGCCAACTTTTTTCTTTGCACGTGATATTTGAGTTCTCCCAGCGCCATTTTGTTTCTGTTAAAATGATATATTTAACATTTCATTTTCAGGGGGTGGGACACACACAGCAAATGTAGGAGAGGGTTGATCCTCAGTTCTAATATGGGGATTGGTGTGTCTGTTTCTAAGCCAAAATAAAAATTAGGGCACAGTCTAGACAGAGTCTAGTTCTCTTGAATCTCTGCTCTCAGTCGTCTGTCCCTTCATTCTTTGATCATAGTTTCATCTGTTCTTTGACACAGGATCTGATAAGTTTATGATTTGCTTCACTATGACTTATAAACTCATCATGATTCATATAATGACTGGTAGGCTTTTCCCAACTAGAAAAGTGCAGATCAAAGTCTGATCTGTCAGCTTCTCTCCTTAACAATAAGCCAGCTTACATATTAGAGTTCACAGATTTCCTTTTGACTTGGCATCTGGTTCTTGTGTATAACACTGGGGGTGAGCCTAATCACAGGATGTATCTCCATCCAGGTTTCATTTCCTTTGTCTTATATAAGTTGAAATGCAAAATATCTGGGAATTTTTACTTAACACAGAAATCATGAGGTAAAGAGTTCAGTCCATCCAAAGAGTAGGTTTTTTTTTTTTTGGTTTTGTTTTTTGTTTTTGGTGGGGCGATACACTATTTAACAATTAGAGTGCTCAAACAGTTGATAGAGACAAATTGTCATAGTTGTACAGAGAGTCAAGATTCCAAGATTCCAAAGCAAGTTTGTATTGGTGAAGCATCTCAGTTGAAAATAACCATGATATAGTTTCTCTATAAACCAGTTTGAAGGAAGGAAAAATAAATTGTATTTGATTTTATTATACAGGAAAAATACATCGGTTTACTATAACAGCACCAAAAATGATTTCACCTTGTTTTCTTTGTTGTTTCACTAAAGAAAGAAAATAGAAACCGCACTAAGATGATCAAATAGAAGGAGAAAAAGCTGGTTTACTCGCTGAGATTTAGCTAGCTGGATCAGATAGAACACGTGACTTTTGATTGTAAAACCAGGGAGGTATGTCCAGTTGTTCTTGGTGATTATACTTTCAGTCATATGTCTCCTTGTTTCCTGTTCTTCCTGTCCTAAGGTGAGGGGACACTCTAGAGACACATATATGGTAAAAATCTGTGGTAGTTAGGGACTTTAATTCACTCCCCAATGACCACACTCTCTTCTTTTCTCATCTGCTGTTGTATCTCATTAGCATTGTCATTAGTAAATTACTCTCAGTGATTATTTGCTGGTCTCCTTAAAGGAGATTAACTTCCATAAAAGGAGTTATTATTGCTTACTATTTCATATTCAACCTATATCTTTGATTGCTTCTTTTGTTTTTTTTTTTAATCTCAATTGTTCAATTTTACCAATGAAGACTCAGGAGCCAGACAGATGCTGGAGTGAAAAGCTTGCTAGCTCAGAGAGGCAGAGAAAGCACCAGCTGACCTTTTTCCTCAGCTGACCTCCCAGAAATAATGACCCTTTCTCACATCATCTCAAAAAAAATTCCTTCTAACTGAATGTCCCTTCCTTCTACTCTTCTACTTCCTGTGCCTTTCTCTATTCATCCTCCTGACTCCCTCTTGCTCTCTGATTTTCCCCCTACATTCACTTCCTGTCACTTTTTTTTGACGGTAGTTGCTCAATTTCTTGACCTATGATTGACTTTATTTAATCCTGTTTACAATATTCAAACAGAAAGCTTTTCGATTAAAGGTGTGTGCTAAGGCTTAGCCACACCACAACTAAAAACAAGTCCCCCCTCCCAGCCCCCAGTAAATAACACAATCTCAGAGTTCACAGTGTGATCAAATATCCTATAATAGCCTCTTTCAAATACTGGAGGTTTAGTAACCCAAGCCAGATTTGTTTTCTTTCCTACCTTTTGTTGACTTTGTCCTTTGCCCTGTAACCTGAAAATTGGTTTATCATCATGATGTCAAACTCAGGAATGATGCCAAAGGTAACAAGGGGGTGGGTACAGCCATCTCTCAACATCTTTCTTTCAACTGAACAAACTGTTGTTAAAGGAAGCAACTTAAAATGCATACCTGTTCTGAATTTTCAAGTCTTTTTGATTAGTAGAGGTTAGAGGGGTTTTCTGTATTCAAAATCTGTATGTTGCATGTTCTGCAGACCGTACTACTTTTTATGGGAGATATAGTGTTTGGGTCCAGGAGTCATCTCACAAACCACATGAACACTGATCTAAGTCAGACAGGGATAGTTTATTGAGCATTCATCCCAGGACTGATCGATCAGGGCCAAAGGCCAGATGGGGGAGTTGACCAAAACATCCAGCTAGACTCCTATAGAGCCTATAAGCTTAAAATTCACAAACACCTGTGCCAAGTCCACCAATCAGGATTTAGAAATAGGAGATTTCCTTAGGAACATATCTTTATTGTACATTTATCCTGCTTTCATTGGTTGGGGTATTCAACTGTGACAGGGGACTTGTCTTGCCCAACATTCATGTCTTAACTTGCCAACTAGGATGTCAGTTACTCACATTCATGTCTCTCTCTGCCAAGTAGGATGTCAGTTCCCAGGGAGGTCTTGGGAACTAAACTTTACCACTACTCAAAATAGAAATCTTATTATAAATAGGTGCAGGTGTTGGGGTCCCTCACAGGGGCAGCTTATAAAAGCAAAAACCATAATAGCTAATACACAGGTGAGGTTCAGGTAGTGCTGCTGGGTGGCTGGTTTGGATCCAAACTTATTGTGGCTAAACAAAGACTTCTATTGTAATTGGTTTGCAAGAGCACAGAATATGAAATTAACATGGGCATGAGAAAGTTTTTTAGTAATAGCAGTAACAATATATGAGAAAGTTTCTTTATAATATTGATAACAGCACAAAATGGCAGGCTAGATAGGTAATAGTTACCTATGCCTTAACAATAGTTGTAATGGAATTGTTTGTCAGATTGTGCCTCCTTTGCTTTAGATAAAAATTGGGGAAATTTTCTCTTTCTTGCTTTTATATGTCTTATAACTGCTCACATTCATCTCTGGAGGTGAAATCTCCCTGACATTTTTGTTGTCTACAATTTTGTTAACATAATGGTGGTTTACGTGCACTTGCATAGGTCCCTCTGTTGCTGGCATATTATGATTGTTAGTACTTATTGTAAATTTAACAAAATTTTAAAGGGCCTTGGAATATGTGTTGGAGATTGAGTGTAATGATTGCATTAATCAATGTGGAAAGTCCTGCCATTGTGGGCATCACCATTCTCTAGGCTTGGAGATTCTGAACTATGTAATTATAGAGTAGGGCAGAGAACCAGCACATATGCACAGATTTGTTACTCTCTGCTCTTGATTAGTTGTAATATGTAATATCTGCTCAGGTTCCTGCCTCCTTGATGTGGTGAACTATAATTCAGAATTGTGATAACTCTTCTCCCCTAAGTTGCTTTGTGTCAGAATGTTTTATCATAGAGATAGGAAACAAGAATAGGACATCCAACTAGCCTTCCCTGCATTCTGATAGGAGTTTAGATTCAGATATATAGTATACTTCTGACATGTTTACATCTCTCACTTCAATTATTATGATTTTAGTTATATGACCCACAACAAAGTGCTTTTAAATTGTTTCCTACTAGTGAGACAAGTGAGAATTAGACATTTAGAATCTTCATGGCTACAGAAACTGACATAAACATAAGACTTCCATGGGCATGCAAAAGGTGAGTGTTTTGGACCAATGATAAAGGATTGTATCTTGAATGCTTTCTAGCACATTTCTTCCAATTCTTTCACAATGAAGTATGCCACACATTCTAGAGATTTTTTTTCCTCTCTTAGTAATTACCAAGACATGGTCATTTTGTTGTTGTTGTTCTAGAAAACTTCAGAAGTCTTTTGTTCAATTGCAATCATTTTATGTAAGACTTCATTTTCTTCCTGAAAATGAAGAAACAATTCCACAGTAGAATTCCTGGTCATCTGGGTTTTTCAATATTTCTGCTTCTTCTTTCATGGTGTTCCTTGAACCTTGGTACACAGAGTTGTTTATAGGTGTATTCACTGGGGCTGGGCTCTGCATGATCCATTAATCTCTGCCTTATGAAATATTGTGTCTTTCTGTTTGGTGTCCATTTGGTGCAAAGAGAAGTTTCTTTGTGAAGAGGTGAGAGCTACATGTATTTTTAAATTTTTTTTGTATAAGGATATGTTTTAGAATAAAGTTAAGAATTATTTTCATCTAGAAACATGGCAATACTAGAGATGGCTCCTTAATCTTAAACTCAACCTCCTTCCAATAATTTGAATAGGATAAAGAGCATTGATCCATTGTCCCAAATGCCTATCTAAATCCTCTTGTATATTCAACACATTAGTAACATTTTTTGCTAAGTGATTAACAAAAGTAGCTGTCTTAACTTGTGTCAAAGCAATTGCAGAAGCAGTGGTGCTAGCAATTAAGGCAATTAAAGCTGTTAAAGCAGCAATAATCAAGCCCACTACCCTCTTGTTTCTGCTTAAAGCCTGACTCACTTCTTCCAGTACTTGCAAGCTTTTTTTTCAGAAGACCAAGGTTCTGTGATACTCAGGGCAATAAAACAACAGCTGATTGATAGAACTCCGTAACAGACATGCTGGGTTTCAACAGACTAACACAGTAAGAAAGTGTATGATCAATGCAACTTACATTACATTAAATACTGTAGAAGAAACAAAAGTAATTTTAATTTGACAATTGAAAGAGCCTTAACACATGTACTAACACTTGTTTGAAACCCAGATCCTGTCCTAACTTTATCTCTTGCTACCATAACATCATAGAGAATTGCAGCTAACTTCCAAATATGTCTCTGAAAATGTCCACAACCAGCCTTCCAAATGAAGACTGTTATTTTCAATATTGGATTGACTTCTAGACCAGTCCATGATTGAGTCCGAGTAACTGGTCACATTTAAGAAAAATACAAGAGTCATTATAACTTCTCTTTTTGATTCTCTGTTATACAAGGTCTAAAAACTTTAGTCGAGACAGCTTGTCCCATCTGGGGTATAGGTAAGCAAAAGTAGGTCAAGAACATATGTCCAATACAGCTTCCCAGTCACCATTGTCAGGGCATCGAGCAAGCTCTCAGGTCCGCATCCTTCTTTGTCCTGCATCAGCATGTCTCACATGTCTCACCCATCGCTCTGGCAGCCACCATACTCCTTCAGCATCCTGAAGAAAAAACACAAACATGCCCTCTTCCCCATATTAAATACCTGATCAGGATCATGCCATATGCCAGTAAGTGGATCCTTCCCTTTCACCTATGCATAAGTATGCCTAGTTGTAGAGGAGCCATCTCAAGTGTCATGCCAAATACCATTGGATTCATGTTAGTTCTAAAATTTACAGTGGTAGTCATTATAATTAGGAAAAAGTTTAAAGACATTTCCAGTGTATTTGGAATAATTCTAACACCTCTCTGGATGTTTTAACTTTGCATAGTGAGCTCATGAATTTAAAGAATGCTGCTCTGCTGAGCGTTGATGTGATAGATACTGCTGATAAAATTACCCATGGCCTGAGGTCAGTATTTCTATTTTGGTCAAGCTTCAAAAATGGTATATATAGCTTGATCATGCAAGCCTTTTTTTGTCCTGGGAATACTTTTATTCCTGTCCATTGTATTAAAGCTTGTCTTTAACAATATCAACATGTTGGCAGCCAAAGTACATGGCTTGAACCTGAAAATGGACCCCCAGACAGGGTTATTAAATTAACAGGCTGGCAAGCCAAGGATGGGTAAGATTCTGCACAGAGCCTTACCAACGTAAGACATAAGTGCATTGCTTTTAATAACTGGTACTGAAGGCCTTGGCAGAACTACCCAAGACAGGCTTAGTCTTGTTTATGAAATAAAAAAGGCAGAGAGGCAGAGAGATTTTGGGGCTTCTTGGCAAGAATCTGACATGGGCCAAGGACAAGGAGCTGGGCTTCATGCAGAATTCTGACATTAGGCTAGAATAAAGAAGTAATTTCAGACAGGAATCTAAATCTTAGGCTAGAACAAAGAAGTAGGCTTCAGACATGAAAATAACTTTGTGCTAGGACAGGGAAGTAGGCTCAGATATTTTGGTCATCCTGATAAGCCCTTAGAAACAGTGATCACAGGAGTGTACACAGAATTGTGTTTATTGTCTTGCTTGTTCCTTGACTATTTGCATTGCTAGTGCCTCAACGTAGAACTGACCTTAATACTTGCATGTAATTAAAATGGTATAAAAGCAAAAAGGAGGAGGGGAGATGGGATGGGGGTTTCTAGGGAGGGGAAGTAGGGAAAAGGGATGACATCTGAAATGTAAATAAATAAAATATCCAATTAAAAAAAAAAGAAACATGGCAATAATAGGTTCTCTCCTAAGACCTACGATCTCACTAGCCCTGGTTACTTACTAGGTTACTAGTACCAGGTATGGTTTACCTCCTGTTGAGCTGACCTTAAGACAACTGCTAGTCATTAGTAATGAGTGTCATTATTGTTCCTTTAGAGATATCTTATTGTTATGGTTCATATGTATCACAGATGGATAGGACTATTGATTGCTTCCCTTCCTTGGCAGGTTGTATAGAAATTTCTGACCCTATGGAAGTTATATCATCAGGTCACTTTCAATGTCACCTTTAAAAATTTCTTAGAAGCCTGGTCTTCCTTTATCTGTACTTGCAGATGCATCATAGCTACTTCAACATACCGCTCCCAAAATTTTGAGTTATTGCCATCTGCCAACACTTGAATAAAGTCTGGAATTTGAACAGTTGTGCTGGGCTTTTCATAGATTTTCATTGTCTAAGTGAAGATATTTCAAGAGCAGCGAGTTTCTTTGTTGCATTTGGGCCACATTCTTGGTGTGTAGAAGGATCTACTAGATCTTCCTCAATCCCTCATTGTTATTTCTTCCCTTCTACCTATTCTATATAGTCATCATTAAACTTACAATTTACATCATGTACCATATTGTACATGATGTACATTGTAGGTCTTTCACTAGCCTTGATGAGCACTCATCCCCCTGTGCATGAGAATCACACTGGGCTCATACACAGAGGACTTACCTTTGTAATCCATATGAGGCTCCATATCCAAACTTTTTGTGTATATAGTTAGCTTCTTATGTCCAGTGTGCACAACACACAATGAACTTGCTGCAAGTTGGACATGGAACTCTAAGAAGATCAATCTTCCATATGCAGTATGTTTGCTTCCACAAATCTCACAAAAAGTTCTCAATCATCTCTAAATTTTCATCCCTCAAAAATTCTGAGATGCAAGTGCTTGTATCTGAGATTAACTGGTTGTGCTTGATAAAATCTGGCCTCTCTATCACACTGACTGCAGACAGTTACTTAAATATATTCCACAGAATTTCTGCCACACAGTGTCCTGCACATTTAGAATCTCTTGTTCAGACCAACTGTCTTCCAATAGAAATGTAAAGACCTATGAAAATTTTGACATCCTGCTGTTACTCAGTGTTTAGGTTCAAGGCAAATCCTAAAGACAAACATTGTTCATTACTATTTTACAACAGAAACAACAAATACTGCACAAACTCATGTAGTATTTGATCCTTTTTGTTTTGGACACATCCGTCACCTGAGTCCCTACTAGTGCTTAGGCATAGACATACAGCCTTCCAAAGCTCCAAGTATAAAAACCACACATACCTAACAAGTCCAAGGTATATTTGGGCTCATTTTATTGTTCTCTTTTCCTCTTCCCTGAGTTGGACTCATCAGTGCTGATGCATTGAAAATATTTGCATCTGTTTCTCCTAAAAGAATGTACTCAACAATCTTAACCCACCAATACATAATTCCTTTGCAGTTTTTGTTTCTGTTTTACTTCTGCTTTTCAGTGGTGTTCTTCCATGTTTCTTCTTTTACAGGAATGTGGCTAGACTTAGTCACATGAGTTGGTGGGCAGATACAGCATATTTCCCCCATGGATACAGGACTCAGTATGGCAGGCAGTCTTGATATATTCTAGTGACATCTCCTGGGACCACAGCATCCGCACTGAACATCTAGTTAACTTCTCCAACTGCAGCCTTGGAAATCTGGCCTCAGCTGAAGCAACAGCCCTGGTCCAGGTGCCTCCTACCTGTGAAGATGACAAAGCATTGCCCTTAATAATGTTTTTAATTAAAAAGTAAATTATTACCTTTCTTTTCCTCTTTTCTTTTTTGTCTTCTATCTGAGATCAAGATGATTTTTTCATCATTTTGTGTGCTTTTTCATTTTTATGCTTTCTCCTTATTATTCCAAATCACTTAAGTGATTGTAGTGCATTTTATTTTCAGTTAACAAAGTTGTGATGAGTTAGCATTTTCATTGTTTCCCAACATGTCCTCCAGGAGAAAAGCATCCATTAAAACGTAATCCCTGTTTTCTACCTCTTCTTTCTCTATAACCTTC
Organism: Grammomys surdaster; assembly: GCF_004785775.1. NCBI lineage: Eukaryota > Metazoa > Chordata > Mammalia > Rodentia > Muridae > Grammomys > Grammomys surdaster. The sequence continues at coordinate 4,439,715 of NW_021604630.1, forward strand.
CTTACCCCAGCACATGGCTTCTTACAACCCTCACCTCCTTTCTTCATTTGACTGTTGAAAAGCTCTGAGCCCTATCATCAACCTGACCCCTTGTCCAAGACCCCTTGCTAATTGCCCACTACATTGATGGAAAACACATAGAGAATGGTAGGTTTACCTCAGTGTCTGACCAAAGACTCAGATCTAAAAAGATGTGTTGCTCTAGGATGATTCAATTTACAACACCTTCACTTTGATTTTCATTTTGGAGAGATGAAGAAGACTTAGATCCATGAATCAGATTGGTATGACCTGTATTAGCTGCCATTTTTATTGCTGTAGTAAGATATCTAACAAGAATCAACTGAACATTTGAAGGGACCATTTTTTTGCTTTCAATTGGGAAGGTGTAGCTCATCATGGCAGAGAAGTCATGGGAGCAAAAGCATGGGGCAGCTAGCAAAATTGCCTCCATGATCAGGAAGCAGAGAGATCAGGAAGTGGGGATGGATAAGAAATCTTTAGCTTCAGCTCTGGAGAATAATTTCTTCTAGGCCACCCCAAGACCCACATTAGCTGAGAACCAAGAGTTCAAACACATGACCTATGGAGACATTTCATATACAGGATGTCTCTCATATGGCTGATTTTAGGAGGTATCTGAGTTCAGCTACTTTAATCTTCTGGCCAGTATAGTTCTTGTTTTATAAACCCAAGTCTGTAAGAAGAAAGCTTTGTCCTCTTTAGTAAGACTAAGCCTGCCTTTCTGTTAAGAAAAAAACAGCTAAGCTGGGCAGTGGTGGCACACACCTTTAATCCTAGCATTTGGGAAGCAGAGGCAGGCAGATTTCTGAGTTCGAGGCCAGCCTGGTCTACAGAGTGAGTTCCAGGACAGCCAGGGCTATACAGAGAAACCCTGTCTCAAAAAAAAACAAAAGAAAAAAAAAGAAAAAGAAAAAAACAGCTATACCACTCCTGGGCATATACCCAGAAGATGCTGTAACATATAACAAGGACATATGCTCCACTATGTTCATAGCAGCCTTACTTATAATAGCCAGAAGCTGGAAAGAACCCAGATGCCCTTCCACGGAGGAATGAATACAAAAAATGTGGTACATTTACACAATGGAATATTACTTAGCTATTAAAAACAATGAATTCGAGAAATTCTTAGGTAAACGGATGGAACTGGAAAATATCATCCTGAGTGAGGTAAGCCAATCACAAAGGAACACACATTACGGTATTCACTCACTGATTATTGGATATTAGCCCAGAAGCTTGAAATACCCAAGATTCAACTCACAGACCACATGAAGCTCATGAAGAAGGAAGACCAAGTGGGGGCGCTTTGGTCCTTCTTAGAAGGAGTAACAAAATACCTAAGGGAGCAAATATGGAGACAAAGTGTGGGACAGAAACTGAAGGAGGGGCTGTCTGGAGACCATTCCACTTAGGTATCCATCCCATGTGCAGTCACCAAAGGTAGATGCTGATGTGGAAGTCAGGAAGTGCATGCTGACAGGAGCCTGATATAACTGTGTCCTTAGAGGTCTGCCAGAGTCTGACATATTCAGAGGCAGATACTCATAGCTAACCATTGAACTGATTATGGGGTTCCCAATGGAGGAGTTAGAGTGAAGACTGAAGGAGCTGAAAGGGTTTGTGGCCCCATGAGGAGAGCAACAATACCAACCAATCAGAGCTCCCAGGGTCTAAACCACCAGCCTGGGAGCACTTAGGGAGGGATCCATGGCTCCAGCTGTGTATGTAAGGGAGGATGGCCCTGTTGGTCATAGGCAGGAGAGGAGATCCTTGGTCTGATGAAGGCTGGATGCCATGTGTGTGGGGAAATTCAAGGGTGGGGAGGTGGGAGTGGGGGGGGGAGATAGGGGGACATCTGGAAAGAAGCAGGAGGAGGGGCGATGGGATAGGGGGTTACTGTGGTGGTGGGGGAATGGGGTAAGGGGATAGCATCTGAAATGTAAATAAAATATCCAATTAAAAGAAAAAAAACATTTCCCATCCCATGGTAAGGAGAAGCCTGCCTGCTGTTTTTGCTCACTCTGCAGCTTCTTCTTTCTTCCTCTTCCTCTCTCTCTCTTACGCTCTGCTATATTTTGTTATGCCTTAGTTTCTAATTCTCTCTCTGCATTTTGCATTCTGCTCTCTGCTTCTGCCCTTAGGTTAACATCATCATTCCTAATTTTTGAACTTTTTTTTTTTCAAAAGTTCACTAAACGTTCAAACATAAATCCAAATCACATATTGAATAAGTATAACAGAGATGTTTCCATTAAGAGTAGGGACATTTATTTTATGTTACTAGCTCCACAGGTTCATTGAAAATTAAAAAACAAAAACAAAACAAAAAAAGAGTTCTTGTGACTAAGTTAGCACTGAAGTTTTGTATAAATAAACCCGGTCTATATTTTATCGTCCGTCCTTGCATCGTCATTAGATCATTAGTTCCCTTTTATAACCATTTTTTCCAGCTTCTAGGAATGTATCCCTAAGTTATAAATGCCCGCCTTCTATTTCAGAAACAATTAACTCATGATACATGAAGGCTGTCAGAGTTCTAATGCTGTTTTCATATTAGGGGAGCTTTCATAGCAGTCCTATTATAAAGAGCTTAATAATTACTAGTATAATTTTAGGAATTCTCATGGGATCATCATTAAGAATTAAGAAATCATCTATTTGTCTATCTAGTATTACTACAAGACAGTATATCTTTGTTGATCTGAAGAAACACCCAATAGAGTGGGCTAATGCCCAGGGATTATATAGTATTAATTTCATAAGGACAGGAAAGGCATGTTAGCTATTGGAATCATTTCCTGAGATGTGTCCATTGGCCTCTGCCTCTCAAAGTCTTTTTTAACTTAGTGCCTCAGTAAAACATCTCTGGAAGATCATGTAGACAATAGTTCATGCTGACATTTTTCAAAAATCTAAACTAAAATCAGACCTATACACATTTTCTAATGTTGATACTTTGGTAATCCCGGAAGATGAAGCAGGCTGAATTAGGACAGAACCCTGATTGGCACACCAGTTTTGACCTTTGCTGGTTACACAAGCTGGACAAGTGTTTACACTCTCTGGATGTAATCCAGGAAGAACTCCTCTTATGGCCGCAGTGTCCTGCTATGACTGTCCCAGGGGATCTGTTTGTCCTTGATCAGAGACTTACATGTAACAACAATAGCTATCTGGATGTGTATTTGCCAAATGCTGGCTGGGCCCTGATAACCCAGTGACTGTTGGGGGATCAGGGCTCACACTAGAGCATGTGAAGAGTAACTCAGAAAGCTGGGTGGAGAGTCAGAGCACAGTTCTTCCACTTAGTGGTCTAAGGAACTGTGGAATCATTTACCACACACTTATTCTCTTGGAAACCTCGACTGCCTGTAGAGATGAGCTGCCTTTCTCTCCTTGTCTAGAGACTAAATGCAATACCCACATCTGTGTGTAATGTTCTAGCCATGACTCAAAGGCCTTGGCAAACATCAACTTTGTGCCACAGCTGTCTAAAGTCTGAGAGATTTGCTTTGGAAGGAAGAATGAAAGCCAGGATGTGTCAGTATCAAATGTCAAAGATAATTTATGACTAAGAACAGTAGAAAAATGATTTAAGTGTATTTCCTAGTTTAAAAAGTACAATTTGTGTCTAATTATATGCATGTATATATCTCCATTTTAAATATCTTTTTCTTATGTATCTGGACTACCTCCCAAAAATATCAAGTGACGATCACAATCTGGAAGCAAATTTTACTTAAACTAGAACCATAAGATTTTTTTAAAAAAAATGTATTCTGCATTGAGTCCAGAGTTCCTCACATGCTAAGGAAGGATCTACTACTGTTAGATCCCACTGAGATTTTAATTAGCCTACAGAATTTCTTCAAATAATTCTTTCTTTAATATAAAGACCAAAAACATAGTAAGAAGTAAAGTTTTATTTCACATAGATTTTGGTCAACGGTAGAGCAGATATATGACAGTGATCCCATGATGTCTATGTAGCCATGGTTACATGTAGCTTAAAAGCATCACTCACCAGTCTGTGATGAAGCTGTAATGAGTCAATTATTCATCGCATAAAAGCACAGGACACTGTTATGCTGCTATATATATTTAATAATGATAGTAAGTGGCCCAAGAGTACTGTCCACTGGATCATCACTGTAGAATGTGCTCCACATCCACTAAATATTCTTGCTGTCTTGTTGGAATTCACATTTATCCCTGTCTAGCCAAGTGCCTGGCACAATGCACAGCATACAGTAGAATCCTGGAGTTAGCTTGTTAAGATAGATAATCTGGTATTTAGTGTCACAGTAATTGTTCATACAATAACACCCAGGCAAAAAGTTCCTAATCTTTGTGCAAGTAAAGGAAAGGGTGTTGGGAAAAATAGGCTTCATTGTCAGTTTCTCACCATGAATATGGTGGTTTAGAATATAAGAAGTCATGATATGAAGTCCTTGGCTCCTAGCCCTCTGCTGCATTCAACCATTTGCCACTGACGGATTACTGCCACCTGCCACTGGGGCAGTGGTGGTTGCAGAAGAGGCCTGAAAGCCCACCTTGTTCTTGTTCCTCCCCCCTCGGATTGCTGCAAATCTTTGGCCTCTCCAGCTGGTCTAGAACCTTGCATATGCCAGTGGATAGTGCCTAGTATGCGCTCCTTCACAGTAAGATGATCTGGGAGACAAAGACCTATCTTGACATGCATTGTAACTATAGAGTTAGTGAAATACAGTGGATATAGCCATATTTTCCCCAAAGATTTCTGGAGAACCTGTTGGGCATGTGGTTAGTGACCCATCTCCATATGTTGACCTCACAGTGCATACAGTGCCTGAAGCGAACAAAACCTTTTCCACTATTGCTTGATTTCAAATTATTTTCTCTGAAAATATCTTTGTGTGCTATCTTCAAACGATACTGTGCTGTTATATTTGGTGAATATCCCATTACACGTATATTAATCCAAATGCAAAAATGGAAAACGTCACCACAAGAAACCAATTTGAGATCTTCTGAAATGATATCATCCCCCAGGTGCTTAGCAGATAAACCAATAGCATTTGTGTCACATGTAGACACTTCATGGGAAACATATGAGTCAAGACTTTATGCTGGAAGAGAGAGGAACACAGGTTTAACTAAGCAAAATCAAGGGTATTGAATGGTTCATGTGGAGGGATGGAGTACATGCAATCTTGCCCTGACTCTTCTAGAGTTTATTGGGTTTCCTTTCTTGGGGTGCTTGTAGACTTTCCTAAAGGGTTTGCAGGGCAGCTTCTGATGGCCTCAGAACACATTCTGCCAACACTGGAACAAGAGGCCATCCTACTTAGCTCCAAGATTCATGTCTTGGGAGGAAGAAAATCCCATGGTACAACAAATACTACCAAGACATCTTTTGTTTCTGGGTCCAGTGTCATTGGTAAGGAGATTTTACTGGTCCTGTTTTTATTTAAATATTTGATATTTTCTTTTTTTTAATGCACTAATTTCAGTCCTTATAATCTTTGCATCCCTATAGTTTTCATCTTAAATTGTTCTCAGATACTCTTACCTAGAGATGTGTTAGGATTTGAAAACGCCACTCCGTGGTGCCCACTCACCTTCTGTCCGTTTGGTCTAGGATCCCCGCCCGTAAGATGGCACAATTCACATTCAGAGTGGGTCTTCTCTCCTCTATTAAATATAGGACCTTCATAGACAACCTTAAATGTGTGTTTCCATGGTGACTTGAAGTTGCATCAAGTTGATAAGAGGTTAACCATCACACATCCTTTGGGCTGAAAAAATAACCCCAGACTCTTACACACTGAGATTCTAAATGCTTTAGTAGGAGCAGGCTGAGTGCTAGGTGGCGTATGATTTAGAAAAATAAGACAACCTTTCCCGCGTCCAGGTTTTGTGAAGCAAATTTATGCTCCCTCCCGTGTACCCTCATATCCTCTTGTTTCAAAGATCAGCTTTAACTCTGAGTCACCCTTCTTTGTATAGCACAGAGAGCAAACCAAAGCAGAAATCTTGAAAGAATGCGGAAACCGTTTGCTCGAAAGTGAACAGGTTGCTTTTTGTTTGTTTGTTTGTTTTTTTATTTTTTGCTCTTCTTAAGGTTTAGAATTACACAGTGCGTGTGTTTTGTGTCTGCCTTCCCTTACTTGGCATAATTATTTTGAGATTCTCGAACAGTCTGCATGTATCAGAACTCCATTCTTTCACATTTTTTCTATTCCTGAGTTGTATTGCACTGGATGGATATGCCACAACTTATTTGTACATTTATTGGGGAATATTTAATGTTATTAGAAGAGGCCACCTGCCTCTACCCACTGGACCTGTGAACATTGAACAATGCTCTGCTGCCATCCTCTGGCATGTTTAAATCTACAACTGCTGACTGCTATTTAAGACTTCCTCATATCAGAGCTCTCAGGAATGGATGTGATAGGCTTGAATACAGCAAACACTGAGGAGTGGGATGTAACAAGAGAAAAAGGTCTGTGAGAAATGTAAGTCATTGAGTTTGATACCAGATAGAAGCTAAGAGATTAGACCATGTGTTGAAGACTCTTCTAATTTACTCCCTGGATTCTATAAAATACATCTTAGAAATGAAAGTTTGGCATAGTTACAAATACATCAGCAAAATTTATAATTATATAAAAATCTTTTCATCTGGTTACTAGTGCTACTTTGTACTTTGAAATATGCATTTATGGTAAAGCTGAATTTAAGTCATCTAAAAAGAGAATGAGTGTTAATGTCCATTTCATGTATCACTTATATTTTGCAAAACAACAGTTCTGTCTGTAGTGTATAGTATATAGTGTGAGTTTGTGTGTATATGTACATATGATGTGTGTGGTGTGTAATGTGAGTTTGTGTGTGTATGTGTGTTGTGTGTGTATATATATTGTGTGAGTTCATGTGTATATGTGTGTTGTGTGTATATGATGTGTGTGGTATGTGCTGTGAGTTTGTGTGTATATGATGTGTGTTGTATTTGGTGTTTGTGTGTGTTATGATGGGTATAGTATGAGTTTGTGTCTATGTGTGTTGTGTATGCTTGATGTGTGTAGTGTGAGGTAGAGTGTATATGTCTGTTGTGTGTGTGTGGTATATGTGGATGTGCTGTGTATGTGATACTTGATGACAAAGTGGATTGAGAGAGTCGATTTCCTGTAATTTAACAAAAGAAGGCTTGAGAACTGTTACAAACCGCGAACTGATGGAGAGCACACAGGGGTAGAGTTGAAATGAGTGACACTCAAACATTGTGACATCTTGAGTTTATGTCCTGGTTGTCCAGAGCACTGAACTGAACTAAAATGCCACATTGAGTTAAGACTTCACAGACGCACAGGAATGCGCTAAAGGGAATGTGAAGAGAGGGAGCATCTTTTTAGGTTACAAGGCAGTTCTTTGATTTTTTATTTTTATTATTTTGAGATACAAGGATCAATCATAATGTATGTCTATAAGTCACAAAACGAACATAAGACAATATGCCATATGCAGCAGAAGGAACAATGAAATCCAGTGGTGTGAGGTGCAGTGGGCTATAAAATAACAGATTTGCTAGAGCAAAAAATATATCCTATAATTACATAACATAATAACAAGTTTAAAATCTGTTAGACTTATAAGTAAATTGAACACATTTTTCTTTCTTTCTTTCTTTCTTTTTATTTTTTTTTTTTAAAAAAGGATCAGTGATCTGGTTTAGAGGTCAGAATAAAACACAACGAACATTCAACAGATTAAAAAAAAACCATCAGAGGATCAAATTTGAAAAGGGACAGTAAGAAATACAGCTAGAATATTAACCCAGGGAGAGCAGACCCAGTTTGAGCTCCAGAAGAACAAAATTGTGATATCACTGATACTGGAAGACTCTAAATGTATCATCAATATGAAATATGCTTAACTTGAATAGTAACAAAGAAAACTGCATCAAAAGCATAGTAACATACCACTGCCTTATAAGAAACATGTTCTTGTGTCTAGCTAAAATTAAAATCAAACAAAAATTAAAGGTTTGTAGTTTGGAGTTACTTTCCAGTGTTAGAAAAAAAAAAAGAAAGACAACAGAAATTCTTCTAAATACCAGTGAAATGCAGATTGTTAGAACCATTTTGGACAGCTTGTAGCCATGCTACAGAAAGATATTTGTACATTGTTACTTTACAGTTTACTCTTCGTACTGGGTTTCTTAGTTTCTTTTTCTGCTGCTGTGACAAACTCTTCTGACAGGGCTGGGGAGATGGCTCAGGAGTTAAGGACACTTGGTTCCTTTACAGAGAACCTGGATTCAGTTCCTGTCCAGAACCCACATGGCAGCTCACAACCATCTGTACTCCAGTTCTTGGGAGAACCAATACCCCTTTCTGATCTCCACATGCAATAAACACACATGTGGTGTCCATTTGTACACACATGCAAACACTGACACACCCATTCACATGAAAATAAATAAATCTTTTTTTTGGATGCTCTGACAAAAGCAACATAGGAAGGATCGGAGAGATCACTCAGTGGCTCAGTGCTGTTGCTGTTCTTGTATAGTGTTGGAGTTTGCTTCTAAGCAAAAGGACCACTCAAGCACCTACGACTCCTAGATCCAGGGAATCTGAAATCCTCTCTGGCCTCTGAAGGCACCTGAAGACACACAGAAACACACATAAATAAAGATAAAATAAAACTTAAAAGCTATTTATGACAGAAGAGTTCATTCTGGTTCACAGCTCATGGTTACAGTCCATTATACTGCAGAGGAGGCAGAGGAGGCAGAGGAGGCAGAGGAGGCAGAGGAGGC
>NW_021604630.1:4448557-4456216 GCF_004785775.1 Grammomys surdaster
GAGGCAGAGGAGGCAGAGGAGGCAGAGGAGGCAGAGGAAGCAGAGGGGCAGAGGAGGCAGAGGAGACAGAGGAGCCAGAGGAGGCAGAGGAAGCAGAGAGGCAGAGGAGGCAGAGGAGGCAGAGGAGGGAGAGGAGGGAGAGGAAGCAGAGAGGCAGAGGAGGCAGAGGAGGCAGAGGAGACAGAGGAGGCAGAGGAGGGAGAGGAAGCAGAGAGGCAGAGGAGGCAGAGGAGGCAGAGGAGGTAGAGGAGGCAGAGGAGGTAGAGAAGGTAGAGGAGGCAGAGGAGGCAGAGGAGGCAGAAGTAGGCAGCAGCTCTTCATATGGTGTTCACAGTCTAGAGAAAGAAGGGCAGTGAATGCTTGGTGCTATGTTGCACCTTTTCCTCCTATATAGTTTAGTAGACAGGAAATGGCACCACTCCCAGTAGACAAGTCTTTACACCATAATTTGCACAACCAAGATACTCCCCCATAGGCATGCCTCTTAGGGGATCTAGATTCTGTCAAATTGACAATTAACTCTAGAAACTGTGCCACAATACATATACAAAAATTTATATAGCACCATTTTTTCCTAATAGCCAAAATAATGTGATGAATGCCACCAACAGTAGTGTATTAATATTGAGGTGTTTTCAGATAGTAGGACACTGTAGTTCTGAGCCATGAAAAGAATTGGAAAGCTGCAGAATACAAAAGCATGCTTTGCTTGTATGGTAGTGGTTTTGTTCTGTGATATGAATAGCTGTGCCTTGGGGCTAAAGATAGCTCAGGTGGGAGACTTTTAGGCTGATGAGCAAGTGGGAGTTCTCTGACCCTTCTCTCCAGTTTGGTGCTTTACATGATGGCTCAAGACTCTCAGAGAAAGTTGAAGCTATCATTCTACTTCTTGGGTTGGCCTGAAAGTTTTATATCTTCAGCAATTCACATGTCTAATGTAGTTACAGGAAGGCTCAGATTTATAAGGAGCAGACGAATCTATTTTAAAAATGGAATAATAACATGAATTTATAGGAAAGAAGGAAATGTTAACAGCTTTATTTAAGGAAAATTCATAGCAGTTTGCGGTTTGATTTGAACCAGCCTCATCAGAAATAAAAATACATAAGAACATAAAAAATTAAAATATATTAATGAAATAGAACACAATTATAAGATACCAACATAAAGATAGGAGGGTCTCTCTGAGCATTAAGGGATGAGAACAAACTGGTCAGATTAAAAATAGAATTTCAGAGGAAAATATTATAAACAAAAGTTGGCCTTTATAGAACCTTAAGAGAGTCAAAATTTGACTTTGAACAGGGCTTTGAAGATGACAATGAACCAGTAGATATAGAATTAGAATTTTGTTTGGAGGTAATTGATGATATCAATGAATGTAGGTTTCAGGGAGACAGAACATCAAAGCGAGTGGCTATCTTACTGTTTTCAGCAATTGCTTTGGCCAGAACCCATTTTCTAAGATGGGAAATGCTGCTTACTTTATTTGCTTTGTGAGATGGCAAGTGAGACACAAAGTTATAATTTATTTTTGAAATGTTGTGTAAGAGGAACTCAGAAGCACCAGAGTGGGAACCTTACGTAGATAATAAGTTGGGTGACTATGGCGACACAGAGAATGTTTAGTTGATACTAACACAGGAGCCATCAGAAGATAAATGTCATTAACCAAATTCTCAATGGATACCTCTGCCATTATTCCCTATTTGAAATGCTTTTCTTATCTTAACAAGTGCAAACAATAAACTCACATCACACCACAATAATGCAAGGAGAGACGAAGTGTGTCAGTCTATGTTTGGTGATTTTATCACTGTCTTAATCATGCAAACATGATTATCTTATCACAAATTTGATTTTTTTCTCTTTTCCATTTTTTCATGTGTTCATATATATGGTGTACATGCATATATATATGTGTGTGTGTGTGTGTATACATGTATATATATGTGTGTGTGTATACATGTATATATGTGTGTGTGTATGGTTACATGCATGCTTGGGTATGTGTGCACACATGTGTGTGCATGTACATGCATGTAGAGGACACAGGTTGACAACAGGAATAATCCTTGATCACTCTTCTACCTTGATCACTGTGACATGGTTTCTCATTCAGACCAGAGCTCAGCAATATGGCTGGTATTACTCACTAGCTTGCTCTGGGTTCCTTCTTTCTCTGACTTCTGGGGCAAATATTATAGGCTGACTACCATATCCATTGGTATTTATGTAGATTTTTGGGGATCAGGACTTCGATCCTGCACGGGAATCACTTTAACTGCAGAGCAATCTCTCCAGATTTATCACTACTTCTTAGTCTTTAAAATATCTCCTCTTCCCTCCCTCCCTCCTCCTCCCTCTCTTGCTTCCATCCTTTGTTTTTATGCTATAACGATTCAATAATATACAAATTTCAGAAAGATAACCATTGAAATGACATAGAAACATTTTGATGACTTTTATATTATTGATTGATCAATAATACAAAAAAGTAGCTGACCATACTGTTGCATGTTATGTATGTAAAAGTCTAAATTAAGAGTGAAATGGAAATGTACAGTATTCTGAGCGGTGAAATGTGTATGAGCCAAGGTACTGTGCTCAGTACTACACAAGATCCAATGTTGAGCCAAGGTACTGTGCTCAGTACTACACAAGATCCAATGTAGTTACCAAACTGGCTACTTTATTTAATGAATGATATTTGGACAACTGACTAATCATTGGAGACAAATAATAATGGTGGTTCTTTATGTATCAAACACAATCAATCCCAGGAAGCTTGAATCTTAAAAATTATCATATGACAACAAAAAAAATCACTTCATAAATAGCAATTTAATAGTAGAACAGAGAGATTCAAGGCAATAAGAAAAGGAAGAACCTGAAAGTAATGATTTCGTAGAGGTGAGGACAAGCAGATTAAACCCTTCTGCATTGAGGCTAGGCTCTCCTTCGGTTGGTGGTGTGTTTGCTGGGATACACAAGGATCTGGGTCTTTATGTTGTTCATGTGGTCCCTAGCACCTCATAAAGTAAGAATGGTCACACACATCTGTACACTTGGCAAGGAGAGGTAAAAAGCTAAAAGATTCGAGGTAATTCTCAGATACACAGTGTGTTCAAGGCCACCATTGGTTTCATAAGATCTCATCTCAAAACAAAACAAAACAAAACAAAACAAAACAAAACAAAACAAAAGCAACAACCAACCCATCCCTTTGTTTTGAAATGAAAACACACAAAAAAATTCCAAAGCAAAAATATTGGCAACCATAACTCTACAACAAATGACACAAACTCTATCAAAATGCCTTTTGTACTTTAAAGTAGATAATGCAAAATGTAAAAAAGAAAAAAGGATTTAAAAAAAAAGACAATAAAACAAACACAAAATCTAACAAGCTAAGAAATAAAGAAATTCAGTAAAGCCATAAGAAGTAAATTGATGGACTTAAACCATACTTTAAAAACTCATTTCATACTAAATATCCATTCTCTAGTATTTCCTTAGCTATTAACATGAACTCAGCTGGCAAGCAGTGATGATCACAAGCATCATCAACGACCTTTCTGAATCAGTTTAGACTCATATTTGCTAATCTGAGCATTAGCCGATAAAGCAGTAATTCTAAAGTGCACCAGACTTGTGTACAAAGTTGTGATTATGTGTGATGATTAAAAGAGCCAAGTAACCTAAGGGTGAAATAACTTAGTCACTTAAATAATGTAAGACACATGCAAAAAAATTGGAAAGATAGATTCCAAAATATGTGCCCTAGTTAACTATGGACATGAGATGTCCATTCTTTTACTTTTTACTATTTCCTAACACTTCTCTGAATACCACAGTGGCCACTTTATTTTCTATCTATCTATCTATCTATCTATCTATCTATCTATCTATCTATCTAATCATCCATCAATCATCTATGTATGTATGTATGTATGTATGTATGTATGTATGTATCTATCTATCTATCCATCTATCACATTATCTATCTATCTATCCATCATCTATCCATCTATCATATTATCTATCTATCTATCTATCTGTCTGTCTATTATCGATCTATCTATCTTCAAGTATTAATTTAGAACTCGTGAGCCATGTAGACACTTACTATGCCAGGAAAACAGTCCCAGTTGGTTTCTCCTAACTCAAGGATATCATCACTTAGGAAAGCTGTCACACTATCAATGGTGATGTTTGCACAGATCACAGTGAGCCTAGTAAGCAAAAGCAGGGTGATGTACCATATGAGGAACAGAAGTCTAAGGTTGCCTCTAGTGATAGATTGTAAGAATCTCAAAGAGACCAAAATCTACAAATTCTTGAAGCCCCTACATTAAAATTATGTAGTGTGTCCATATAACATATGCAAATCTTCCTGTGTCCCTTAAATTACCTCTTGAGTGCTTGTAATACCTAGTGCAATGGAGATCCTATGCAAATAGTAGGTTACAATACATTATTTAGGGAATGATGAAAGAGAAAACCCCTGTACAAGTTCAGTTCAGATGCATTTTTTTAAAAAATATTTTTATTAATTAATTTATTCACTCTACGTCCAGATCTCAACTTTACCTCCCTCCTCTTTTCCCAATACCTCCCTCTCACTTCCTGTCCCCTCATCCCCTCCCTTGGATATCAACTCACCTTGGCATATCAAGGTTCAGTAGGACTAGGCACATCTTCTATTGAGGTTAGACAAGGCAGTCCAGTTAGGAGAAAGGAATCCAAAGACAGGCAGTGTAGTCAGAGACAGCCTCTGCTACCACTTTAGGAGTCCCACATGAGGACTCAGCTGTACAACTGTTACATATGTGCAGAGGACCTAGGTCCATCCCATGCATGCTCTCTGGTTGGCTGTTCAGTCTCTGTGAATCCCTATGGGTCCAGGTTAGTTGATTCTGTAGATTTTCTTGTGGTGTCCTTGACCTCTCTGTCTCCTTCAATCTTTCCACCCTTTCTCCTACAAGATTCCCCAAGCTCAGTTAATGTTTGGCTTTGGGTCTGTACATTTTTTCAGTCAGATGCTATGTGAAGCCTCTCTGATGACAGTTATGCTAGACTCCTGTCTGTAAGTATAGAAAAATATCATTAATTGTGTCAGGGTGGGCTCTTATGGCATGGATCTCAGTGTGGGCCAGTCATTGATTGGGTATTCTTTCAAATTCTGCTCCATCTTTTAACCCCCCATAATCAGATTATATAGAACTTTCCATTAAAATAGACACATTGCTACATCTTTTATTACTTGTGTAATAAAGGACTTGTTATTGCATGTTTTTCTTCTTGCAAATATCTACTATTCACAATGAAATATCATCATCCTTAGTATATTAGTATATGCTCTGTGTTTTTATATTGATCTCTTGTTTGCTCTTATCTAGGAAACAGTTGATTTAATGCTCTTACAAATATATATAAAATATTATATATCATATTATGTATATAATATATAATAATATATAATATGATATATAATATTTTATATATATTATATATGTATTGTAATATATTATGCATAGAATATATATATTATTATATATAATATAATAATATAATAATATATAATATAATAATATATAATATTATATATAATAATATATAATAATATATATAATATACAATAATATATAATAATATATAACATATATAATATATATTATATATACATATTAGATTGTAGTGGATATTGACTATCTTGCTTGAATGATATTTATTGTAGCACTTCTCTTTACCGTAAATTGAAGATTTTGACTAACTATCACTTCTTGGATTCAGTGTAGGGCAGGCACCAGGCATGGAGAATGAGAACCTGATTAACAGACTATCTTAAACTACAGAAGTCATAAAGTTACTTACACTTTTTGTTTGACTACTTCACAGAGCTTGGCATATCTTTTCCAAGTGTCATTAAAATATTCCATTATTTCTGGGATGTAGCTTGCAAATAGTGTCTAATACCATCAGAAAATAAAACCTTAGGGCCTATTATTTTGACTGGTATCTCGGAATTCCATCACTATAAATCAGGGGTTAGGATCAAGAACTACATTTTAAAATGGAGGCCATTTTTTTCTCTTCCTTTTTCCCCCCATCCTTTGATTTGATTAAATTTTAATGAAATGAGTTTCAGCTTTCTGAATGATAAAGGCCCTACCATTTCTGTCTTCATGTCTTTTTAATTTGCTTCTTATTCTGACTGATAGTACTTGGGCCTTAGAAATCTAAGTTGAGCATATGGGGCTGAGGGAGCAAAGAGATGATAACCAAGATGTCAGAATGTGGCCCTGGACTGTGAACGGAAAAACTGTGGGAAAGAACATGACTATGGTCTTCAAGAACTTGAAAGGGACATCTGTAAGAGAATTCATCCTTTGCCCTCATCAACCCCCTGAAGCAAGTATAAAATGTATCCTATGTGTAACTAATACCAACACAATGCATGACTCCTCATTTGAAGGAAGAGAAACAGAGTTTTCCAGACCAAATCTCAAATGTTCTTCCTCTTTACCAGAAGGACCCTAGTCTGAAGGGCAAAGATGTGTGAAGAAAGGCTTGCTCAAATTAGTGTAATGGCTAACAAGGAAAAATACATACCTTAGTTACCTTCATCCCCAGAGTCAGGGAATAAAATTTCAAAAATATTAGAATCCTCATGCCTTTCCATTTTCACATGACAGGTACACTGAATAGGGCACCATTCATTCTGAGACCATATTTCTTTGTTTCTTAGTATTAACTACTGTTTTATCGTTTATGTAGCTATATTCCATAGATCATAAAAATGTTCATCATTAAACTTTCCTGGGAAGAAAATGATGGAAATCTATCCTTGGGACGTCTTGGCCATCATATTCTAAAAGCCAACAGTTATAATTTACATTATTACCATGACTGAACTAATGGACCCAAAAATGACTTATGGTCCCAGGGAGGTTTTTCAATGGTTAAAGGTTCTACTTGTGCAAACCTTATAACCCTGAAAAAAGCAAGGTGTGGTGGTGGGCATGTTGTTCCTGTGTGGAGATGCCAGTTCAGGGTGGGAAAACTGCTTGGAAGGTCATGTACAATGTCAGAAACATCATTAGGTCTATTTCACAGTCTATCTGAGATTGCCTCTCAAAAATCCTCTGGCTTTCACACACATATGGCTGTGACTATACCCCCACACCCCGACATACACACCCACTATATAACTCTACATACACACTGTAATATAGTTTATGAATTTCTGTTATTGAGTTAGAGTTTACCAGAAGACAATGGGAATGTCTCGAAATGGAATACAAGGGATGGGAGTATACTACCATTGGCTGGATCTCCTGAATTCAATTCATCTGGAAAATAAAATGAGCCTGAGGCTGCTTTGAAGGTTCCGAAAGTGGTGGGAAATTATCAGAAAGCCTGCTTTCAAGAATTGTGATTATTTAGGAATGGATACAGAAAATGTGGTACATTTACACAAATGGAGTACTACTCAGCTATGGCTCCCTCCCAGCCTCTCCTCCTCTCCCCTCAGTCCCTTTCCCCTTCCCCACCCTGCCCAGCAGGACCAGCGGGAGCCGTTGACTGCTCTCCAGCAAACAGCCCCCAACAGCCTTCAGGCGCCTGGCGCTCTCTCCCCCTCCCCCTCCCCCCTCC
>NW_021604630.1:4456316-4457566 GCF_004785775.1 Grammomys surdaster
CTCCCCTTCCTCCTCCCCCTCCTCCTCGGGCCTCTCACTCTCCCACCTCGCTGGCGCCCAGTCCTAGGCTGCACACTGGCCTAGGTGCAGTGGCCTGAGATAGGGTACCTTGAGCCTGGGGTGGGGGGGAGCCAGCTGCGTGCTCACCCCCCCCCCATTGCCACAGCCTGGCACAGGGATGAGGAGGAGTAGTTGCAGGCCTCCCGGCTCCCACACAGTCCTCCCCCCACCCCCCCAATCCCCCAGAATAATTCTGATTCATTGCATCCTTGAAAAGCATCAATAAGAAGGGGGGTGGGGGAAGATGGGTGTGAAAACATTTGCTCACAGCTCCTCTTCCCACAGCCAGGAAATACTGGGAAAACTAAATAGGCTACGAAATGGTGGACATTTTTGTGATATCTCTATTCGTGTCCAGGACAAAATCTTCCGGGCTCACAAGGTGGTACTAGCAGCTTGCAGTGATTTCTTTCGAACCAAACTTGTGGACCAAACAAAGGATAAGAACAAAAATGTGTTGGATCTGCATCATGTTACAGTGACTGGCTTTATACATCTTTTAGAATACGCTTACACAGCCACTCTGTCAATTAACAAGGAAAATATTATTGATGCTCTAGCGGCAGCCAGCTATATACAAATGTTTAGTGTTGCTAGTACATGCTCAGAGTTCATGAAGTCAAGTATTTTGTGGAATACACCTAATAGCCAACCAGAAAAGTGTCTAGATGCTGGACAAGAGAATAGTTCCAACTGCAATTTTACTTCTCGAGATGGAAGCATTTCTCCAGTGTCTTTAGAGTACAGTGCTGTGGAAAGAACCATTTCTGTCTGTGGTGAGTCCCGGAGAAAACGCAAAAGCTACATTGTTATGTCTCCTGAAAGTCCTGTAAAATGTAGCACACAAACAAGTGCCCCTCAGGTACTGAATTCTTCAGCTTCCTATGCAGAAAATAGACTCTTCTTTAGCGTTTCCATGGAATTTCCCTTTTGGGATAGATCGAAGGGTTCAGCCTGAGAAAGCAAAGCAGGCAGAAAATACTCGGACTTCAGAACTGCCTGGCCCATCCGAGGCAGGTAGAAGAGTGGCTGACTATGTGACTTCTGAGAGCACAAAAACTACCTTGCCTCTAGGTACAGAAGATGATGTCCGGGTTAAAGTATAAAGATTAAGTGATGAGGAGGTCCATGAGGAAGTGTCCCTGTTAGGAGCCGCGTCCGCCATCGGAAGATGGCGCCGGTTTCCTGCT
>NW_021604630.1:4457966-4478699 GCF_004785775.1 Grammomys surdaster
CACTACCATCTAAGAGAGCTGTAACACTAAAAGAGCTGTAATAAAAATGCTGCCAGAAGAATCCTGAAGCGTGGCGTTCTCCTTTTCAGTGAGGCGGCGCCCCGCATGTCCCAGCCTGTTAGTGCATCTCAGAGTTCACTAAGTGATCAGCGGATGGTGCCTTGAAGTGAACCAGTTCAAGAGGATCTTCTGTTTAGTCCACCGTCTTCCTCTATAGGTTCAGTAGATGAAGGAGTCACTGAAGGACTGCCTATACTTCAGAGCACTTCTACCACCAATGCTCATGCAGATGAGAGATTGGAAGATGTTCAGTATCCCTATCAACTCTACATTGCTCCTTCTACCAGCAGTACAGAACGACCAAGTCCAAATGGTCCAGAAAGACCTTTTCAATGTCCAACCTGTGGGGTTCGCTTCACCCGTATTCATAATCTAAAACATCACATGCTTATCCACTCAGGAATTAAACCATTTCAGTGTGACTGCTGTGGAAAAAAGTTTACCAGGGCTTACTCGCTAAAGATGCATCGCCTAAAGCATGAAGGTAAACACTGTTTCCGGTGCCAGATATGTAGTGCCACTTTCACTTCCTTCGGGAAGTAGAAATACCATATGAGGGTTTCCCGGCACATTATCCGCAAGCCTCAGATTTACGAGTGCAAAACATGTGGCACCATATTCACCAACTCTGAAGAGTCTGAACCATGAAGCATCAGAGCTAGCAAACTACTTCCAGAGCAGTGATTTCTTAGTACTGGACTACTTAAACCAGGAGCAAGAAGACACCCTTGTTCAGTATGATCTCGGAGAACATATTTTTGAAAACAACTCTTCTGTTCAAATGCCTGTGATTTCACACGTCTCTTCAACCCAGAATTGTGAAAGCACTTTTCCCCTGGGGTCTCTTGGTGGGCTTGCAGAAAAGAAGGAGGAACTGCAAGAGCAGCCAAAGACCAGTGCTCATGCTGAGGCTTCCAGAGATGACACCCCTCAAGGCAGAGCTGTCTTCTATAACTATTGAGTAATTCTGTGATTGGCCTGGGTTTTGGTTTTTTGGAAAGTGCCTGTGCTTGGTCTCACATGTTTAAATTAAATTTAATTTTTTTTTAAAAGTAGGGTTCCCTTTGTAAGCTCTGAAACTGGAGGGTTCTTTGTTTTGCTTTGTTTTTTTTTCATAGCTGAGAGATTACTTCTGTATGTATACAATAAGGTAACATTGAAACAGAACATACACTTTGAGACTTAAGGAAAAGCCAGCTGACTTAGAACATGGCAGTTTTTCCTCCCATTGTTAAAAGAAGGCAGCAGCAGATACAAAAAAAATCAGGTTGTTTTTGACCTTCCTGAGAAAGAGGGCTAATGAGAAGTTACTAAACCATTTGACAATGCCTAAGTAAATATTTGCTCCTAGATGCAGGGTGTTATAAAGCCTGTAGATTTGGAAGTATTTATGGTAATTTTTTTTCAGATGAAGGTAAATAACTTCTGAAATCCAGTATATTCTTTTTTTAAACCATTTTGAATTTTTATGGTGAAAAATTAGTATCAGGCAGGCATTTCCTGTACCTTTATAGTACCACTCCAAAGGCTAAGAGATGTGATTGAGAAGAGTCAGGCTCTGCATGGAACGACAGGGTGCAGAACGAGGTACGTATACCCAGCTTTTCAAGAATTCTCTTCAGACCGTTTTTCTTCCTGGTCATTGAATGCTGACACCTGGCTAACTAGGACATTGCTCAGAGAAGTGTCCTTATATCCCACCAACAGCACTTTCACTTGCATATACTATTGTGCTGCCATATAAAATAAAAATATTGAAGATATTCTATATTTTATATATAGGTTTATGTATTGTTTAGGATGTCAATGCTGTGCTGTTTTGGACAAAATAAAAGAATTCTGTTTAGAGGCAAAACAAACAAACAAACAAAAACAAAACGAGTTCATGAAATTCTTAGGCAAATGGATGGAACTGGAAAATATCCTGAGTGAGGTAACCCAATCACAAAAGAACACACATGATGTCCACTCACTGATAAGTGGATATTGGCCCAAAAGCTCACAATACCTAAGATACAATGCATAGACCGCATGAAGCTCATGAAGAAGAAGAAAGAACAAAGCATGGGTGCTTTGGTTCTTCTTAGAAGGAGTATCAAAATACTCAACCAGAACTCCCAGGGTCTAAACCTCCAGTTTGGGAACACAAAGGGAGGGATTCATGGCTCTACCTGTATAGGTAGTTGAGGATGACCTTGTCAGGCATCAGAGAAAGAGGAGGGTCTGGTCCCTGAAAGTTTGGATGTCCTAGTGTTGGGGAATTCGAGAGCAGGGAGGTCGGAATGGGTGGGTGGGTGGGGTCACACCCTCATCGAAGTAGGAGGAGGGGGGATAGGATAAGGGGTTTTGGGGGGAATGGGAGAGGGGATAACTTTGAAATGTAAATAAACAAAATGTCCAATAAAAAAAACAGATAATGGATCTGGCAATTGTAGTTGAGCAGTCGAGACTTTTTGTCAACAATTTATTATGGGGATTCTGTATAATCCTTAAGGACAAGGTATAGTGGAAGAGGTCCATGGAACTTTAAAAAGATTGGTGAGACATACTGTTGCTGAGACAAAGAATGATGCTGACCTGTGAGCTTGCTGAGTACCCTGACAAGGGTGATTGGGGAGCTGTATTGGACATATGACCCACCTTTGCTTGCCTATATCCCAGTTGGGACAAGTTGCCTTGCCTCAAGATTTTAGACCTTGTGGGACAGAGTAACAAAAAGAGAAATTATAATGTCTCTTGTAGTTTTCTTAATGGTTATTGGCTATTAGGACTCAATCATGTACTGGTCTAGAAATCAATCTCATATTGGAAATAACAGTCTACTTTTGGAAGGCTGGATCCGGACATTTTCAGAAATATATTTGGAAGTTAGCTGATGTTATGATAGCAAGAGATAAAGTTGGGACAGGATCTGGATTTCAAACAAGGGTTACTGCATGTTTTAAGGCTGTTTTAATTGTCAAGCTAAAATTGATTGTCTTCTGCAGTATTTATTGTAAGTTACATTGAATGTATAACTTCCAATTGTGTTACTGTGCTGAAACTGGGCATGTCTGTTATGGGGGTCTATCAACCAGCTTTTGTCTTACTGCCCTGAGTATTAGAAAAACTTGATTCTCTGAAAAAAGCTTGAAAGTGCTGGAAGAAGTGAATTAGGCTTTGAGCAGAAGCAAGAGGGTATGGGCTTGATAATTGCTTGTATAACAGCTTTAATTTCATTAATTGCTAGTACCACTGCTTCTGCAATAGCATTGACACAAGGAGTTAAGACAAGTATTGTTAACCATCTAGCAAAAAAAAAAAGTTACTAATGTATTGGGTATACAAAAGGATTTTTATAGGTATCTGGAAAAATGGATTGATGCTCTATAACCTATTAAAATTATCTGAAGGAATTTCAGGGTTCAAGACTTAGGAGCCATCCCAAGTGTCATGAAAAATATCATTGGAGTAGTGTTACTTCTAAAATTTACAGTGATTGTCATTATAATTAGAAAAAAATTAAAGACACCTGTAGGATATTTGACATAATCCTAACACCTCTCTGGGTGTGTTAACTTTACATAGTGACCTTATAAATTTTAAGAATGCTGCTCTGTTGAGCTTTGATGCTGCAGATATTGCTGATAACGTTATCTATGGCCTGAGGTCAGTATTTCCATTTTAGTCATACCTCAGGAATGGCATATATAGCTTGATCATTATAGCCCTTCTTGTACTGGGAATACTTTTATTCCTGCCCATCATGTTAAAGCTTGCTTCTAACTACATCAACAGGCTGGCAGCCAAAGTACATGACTTGAAACTGAAAATGGACCCCCAGACAAGAGTTATTAATTTAACAGGCTGGCAAGCCAAGGAGAGGTAATATTCTGCACAGAACCTTACCAACCTAAGACAGATGTGCATTGCTCATGATAATGCATATTCCATCACAGGTAAGGAAGGCTTTCTTGTTAGAACAACCTAAGACAGGTTCAGTCTGGTTTATGAAATAAAAAAGGGGAGATGTGGAGAGCTTTTGGGGCTACCTGGCAGGTATCTGTCATTGGTCAAGGACAAGGAAGTGAACTGCAGGCAGGAATCTGATATTGAGCTGGAACAAAGAAGAAATTTCAGGCAGGAATCTAAATCTTAGGCTAGAACAAAGAATTAATTATTGGCAGAAATCTAAATCTTAAGCTAGAACAAAGAAGTAAGCTTCAGGCATGAAAATGACTTTGGGCTAGGACAGGGAAGTAGGCTCAGATATTTTGATCATCCTTAGAATCAAGGATCAAGCTTTGATCAAGCCCTTAGAAATACTGATCACAGGAGTAATCATGGGACTCTGTTTATTGTCATGCATGTTCTTTAATTATCTGGGTTTATTGCCTTCCTCATTCCTGGACTATTTGCATCTATTTTATTACTAGTTTCTCAACCTAGAACTGACCTTAACACTTGCATGCAATTTAAACAATATAAAGGCAAAAAAAGAGGAGGAGGAGGGATGGGATAGGGGATTAATGGTTGAGTGGAATGTAGAAGGGGAATAGCATCTGAAATGTAAATAAATAAAATATGAAATAAAAAATAATTAAAAAAAGAGTTGTGATTATCACTGCCAACCAAGAAGGCATGTGGCCTGTGCCTAGCTTTGGGAATACCCCAGAAAATAGGGAATACTCCTTTTCTCTTTTCCCAAGGCAAATATTTTTTGCTTGCATTTTCTATCTGGAATAGGATAATCTTTAAGGAAGAATGCTGGACATTATGCTTCAGCCAGCTCAAAAATAAAGATACTAGTGTCTAAGGAAGTATGAACATTCAAACTTAATTCTCCTTTCATGCAAAAAAATTGTTTCAGTAATTTAACAAAATAAAGTATAAAAATACTTTCTTCTAGATTTTTTGCGTCTTCAATTTAAAGAAACTAAAGTTATATTATCTTTTAATATTAAATCAGTGATGTAATATTTATATTTACATTTAAATATACATAATTATAATTCATAGAATGTTTAATCATATTTTTTACATTCCATATACATGCTAATATATAATTTTTAATGCATGTTTCTATATAATTTCTTTTTTCCATATTCATATTGTTTTCCATTTCTACTTAGCAGCAAATATGATAAAATATTTTGAGTTTCCAGATAGAGTAAGCCTTTTATTTTGCACTAGATATGGAGTAGAAAATAGAAACCTTCCTATTAACTTGAGTATGTGGCCATGTTTCCAAAGTGATGTGCTACATGTTGAGCACTGAGCCCACGTTTGATGGATTAGTTAAGAGTGCAGATTGCTTTAACTCCCCTTGATACATACTTTAGAGAAAGATGCTATATGTCCATACTTAACTACCATTGCTGTTAGTGGGTATTATTAGAATATCTCCTGATTTCTTGAGTCTTCACAATGTTAAAGGCTTGTATACATCATAAAAAATCTCAAGCTTAGACTTCACAGATTCAAGCCTCTCATATATTTGAGATAGTTGCCCTGAAGCTAAAACTAATTACAAGTGAGTGTGACAAAAATGCAACAGCATTTTATGAGGGTCGATGCTACAGGTACTGTTGAGAACAGTCTTGTCTGAGAAAGAAACACTTTCTGTGTCTAAGAGCACTTTGTACCTTGGCACACTTAGGACAGAAGGAAATAGACAGTACAATAGGCTTCCCAGCCCAGGAAGCTACAATGTGCTTTCTTGAGAGGTAAAGAATTGTCTAATGTTATGTATTTTTTGTCCATACTCCCTTGTCTTTGTTCTCTGTCAGGGTCCAGCCTTGACACAGGATTAGAGTTCTCAACTGGAAGTAGGGATATCTAGAAGGAGCATATTAAATATACACAGACTACTTTTTGAATACAAGCTGACAGGCAATTTTTCAAGGCTTAAAGTTTCTCTCTCTTTTCTTTCACTCTCTGCTTTCTTTCTCTCTCGCTCATTTGCTCGCAGCTTGAGGCTGCACACACTCTGCTTTTCTCCTGTTTGCTTTTCTTGAACTCCCACACTCCTACACACCTCTGTGTGTTCCCCTCTCACTCTCACACACGCTCTTCACACACATCTCACATACTCCTCACACACACCACATGCACTCTCCTTACACACACACACACACACACACACACACACACACACACACTCTCCATACACACCTCACATTCTCTCTTCACTCACTCTTCACATTCTCTCTTCACTCACTCTTCACATGCCCTTATCATCTCTCGCCTTTTTCTTGCCCCATTCTTTTATTGATATTCCAAAAGCAGGTAGAAAAAAAAGACATTGTATAATCATTGCCAAATCAAATTCAAAGGAATAACCACATCCCACAAAGAATTAAGAGTTACGATTGTTCCCAAAAGTTTCAAGCTTCCCTATTCCCAGGCCTGTAGCCAAAATAATAACAATTGCAAATTTATCATTATTTAAACTTTTAACTCTTAACATATTATACTTCAGAGCTCTGAGATCAGCTACTTACATTTTCCTGTGATAAATGACATGGGCAAAGCTGCCAGGTAGTGACCAGAAAGAATCAAATTAACCCTTAACTCAATAGTTCCACTAGCTTTCTACTTCTATGTATTACACACAATGACTCTCCTAAGAGTCTCAGTGTTTTGACTTAGTTTTACTAGCATAAGGTTTTGTGTATTCTATACTTCCTTATCTAGGAACCACCCTTAAATGTTGCAAAACTTATTTCATAACTTCAATTTATTTTTCCTTTCTTGGGGTCCCAGTGTTGGCTCTATTTCATTTTCTAATAATCTCTTCAAACTTTCTTTACAAGTCAAGCATTAATCCGGAACTACCATTGTGCAGTTATTGCATTGTTTCCCAGATGAGAACACACAGCATGCACCTGGGCCATTAGGACTGTGCTGTGCTGTGCCCTGTGCCTCAATTTTTAATTGTTTAAGAATCATTACATAGAGGAACATCTAGTTTCACAGAATTCACCGGAGCAGAAGGAGAAAGAAGTAAAAGTAAGATATAATAGAATAATTATGCATACCAAGGCCAAGTGAAAAACAGTCATGTATAAATAAAATCTATACAGGCATTGTCTAGGACTAAGGTTAGGAGAAATGGGAACAACTGTTTTTTACAAAGAGCTTCTGCAGGCTACTGAGATGTCTCCATCCTACTGCAGGCAGTCCCTTATTTCAGATAGCAGGTTCCCTGGAGGGATGTGTCTTCTGCTTCTCAGGGTCCCAGACACCATCCTCATTACAAGGAGCTGCTGCAGGCTTCTGAGATGTCTCCATCTCTGTCTACTGCAGGCAGTTTTTGTCATTGTATGCTGTCCCCAGCACTTCTCTCTAGTGAGCCACTACTCAGAACCTTCTATGGCTTGTAAACAGGGTTTGATGGTTGCATAGCATCTGTGCATGTTGTTGCTCCTATGCAACCTCAGTTGAAGAGGTTCTCTGAATCCTTAGAGTTTCTCACATGCTCTTTGGATTCCCAACCTTCTTTGCTGAAAATAGACATTCCAGACTCTGCCTTAGTTATTGTTCTGTTGTTGTGAAGAGACACAATGTACACAGATACACACAGTGCATATGGATATGCTAATCATGCAGTATGTTAGAAAACAAGTGTCAGGGCATTACAGTGGAATAAGGCAAAGGGATCAGAAATGCAAATGTGTATAAAACAAGAATTCTAAACCCACTGAAAACATTGCTCCCTTGTACGAGCAAGGGAAAAAAACCCAACAATTAGGCACTCAGTTATTCTGAAAGTATATGGTTCAAATTTCTTTCTACAAATGACTGTAGGGGGTACATATGAAAATAGAAAGTAAAGGAAAAATTCACAAGATAAGGCATATTATGTGAGAGAAAGTGATCAGGGGTTAATGTAACTTTCAAGATCAGAAACATTAAGAAGATATCTGTCAGAGAGCGCTACCCTCTCACCACCTGTACAGCCATCACACTCAAACACAGTCATGATAGGGAAATAAAGATTCAAATAATCTCAGCAATTTACGAAAGAGACAGGATGGGAGAAATCATGCTGAAGAGATTATGAAAAGGAATAATAAAAATACAAGGCACAGACTAGTAGACAGAGAAAATGGGCTACATTTGATTTAACTAGTATTTTATGATATTCTCTTGAAATAAAATTATATTAGAAGCTGCCACAAATAAATAAAAGTGAAAAAAATAATAACTCAGAAATGTGAATATCAGCCAGTTTTCAGTTATCATTCTGCCTGGAGTGATTTACATATATTATCAAATAATTCTCTATGATTCTCTAAGGAGGTTAAAAGAGTCTCCTTTTTATTCATATTAAATGAATGCAATCTAATTAAGAAAAAAACAACTTGCCCAAGATTATGCACTGGGGAGAAAAAGAGTTTAATGTTTGAGCCTATACATCTCAAAATGTTCAATCACTGTGACGCCTGCCCCTTCAGGAGCATGAAAAGCCAAGAGAGTGGCAAAGCTACTAAGCTGCAAATTGGACACGTTATCCCCTCACTGTCAGATCATTTAGTATTTTGTTCAAGCTGCTGATGTTTAGACTTTCTACTAAGAAAGTTTAACCACTAAAATAACCTGAAAACCAATAAAGCAAAGTGTCGTAATTTATTCTCCTGGTAAATTTAAAACTAACATTCGTATATATAACCAACACAGGAGCAAAAATCCAGTCATGGGATATTTATAAGAGGCACAGATAAAAGTAACTAAGAGAAATAGAAAGAGGGCCAGGCAACAATGCTCAAGTCAGGAATGCATAACAAGAAAGGAGGAGAATTCATGGTTCATGCTGATGGTGTTTTATACAATTCGCAGAAGAAACACCACCATTAAGCACTAAAAAATGAGTTATCTGCTGTTAGCTAAATGTGCTACAAAGGGTGCATAATAGAGAACTTAGTGTAGTAACTGGTATCCTAGGGAATATATCATTCAGCGTTTTGGAAATGCAAGATATCCAATAAAGCTAAAAAACAATCTAAGTTTAGGGTTTGTGCCCCTTTCAATCTTCTAGCAAATAATAAAGGATATAGCAAATGTATGTAACTCAAGTGGTATTGGTAATGGATCAGATAACACACAGTTGTTCAAAATCCACTCATAGCTATAGCAGTTGTGCATGTTCAAGTCAACAGAGCATTAATCATAAAATCCTCAATGAGGAAGTGATAAAACCAATATCATCATTGTGCCATACATTTCTTTATATCAAAATTATAAATACCAGCCACACAAATGAAGCTCAAGTTCTGGGAAATAAACATGTACAGCAGTACTCTAAATAGATCATTAACATCAGTCATAGATAAAAGCTAACATGTGCCATATCTTAAAGAATAAATCAGGCTTTAGTAAAGCATATGAAATATTGGTTTAAAAAATAGATAAAACACAGCCAAGGAAATAATCTGAGGAAATTCTTACAGCTGAAATAAACTCAAGAACCTGAGAAACCTAGGTCAGTCAGGATAGCTGTCCCGACAGTGGAGACTGCACCAGAGTTTTAGGATCATGTAGACGGTAGGTATGTGCAATGCTCTGCATCTTTGTGGATAAGTCTGAGTTAAAGCCACAGTGGTTCTGAACACAGGGATGCCTACCCTACCCAGATGTTAGAGCAAGCTCTTGGCAGAGATAACTGAGAATAAGAATTGGAGAATGGAGTAGCAAGTGGAGAGAAGACAGTTGAGCAAAGATGTTCCCAATCAGGCTCTTTTAGAAGATCTCGTGATCAGTTGGTTCACCAACACAAACAGATCAAAAAGGTGGAAACGAAGTCCTGGACAGATCGATCCACACACAGACACAGAAGCCATGACAAACCACAGCATAGAAGGCACCATGATGTTTCTGCTGAATCATAAGCATCCGGAGAACACAAGACGTTTGTGGCACCCCATCGAGTGGAGAAAACTTGCTTCTGGGTACCACCTCATGTTGGCTTACCTACCCATCAGCAGGCATAGATATTCCCTAGTCCCTGTGCCCTGCCCATGGGCTGCTTTCTGGCCTTGAGGTAGGTCATGATTAACCATATGGAGGAAGCTTCATGGAATGTTGCTCATTGAGCTTTTCTCACCAGCATGTATGAAAAAAAAACCCAGTGTGCACAAGATAAGCAAGGTAAATCATACTCTAGTTCACTACTATTATTGGAAATATGGGCCTCCCAGGGGAGCCTATGAGCCCATGCTCCTAGAACCAATATGTCTGTGGCTTTGTAGGTGCACACTTCCCAGCATCTGAACTGTATGTTATTGCCTGTTTGTATTTTTTTTCCTTGAGTCTAGATCTCCTCTTGTTAAGAGGAAATGTGTCCATTTGAGGACTACCTACAAGCTATCCTTGTTTTCATAGCTTGGAGGGGGATGTAAACCTTGGAGTAAGCATAATAGGAGATGAGGGAGAGTGGGGAAGAGATTCTTTCAAACCCAAAGTGGAGTAGAATACGTTAAACAATAAGGAAACCCTCGAAGTTGCTATTATACTTTTCAATGCACCTTATAGGCTCACCAATCAAAACACTTGGTTTCCAGAAGATGGCACTGTCTGGGGAGGCTGCACATCCTTTGGGATGTTGGGCCTCATTAGACAACAAAGGCTATTAGGGCAGACTCTTCAGGGTGAAATCCTGGCTACTCTTGTAGACTAGTCAATCTTCTCCCTGATCATCCACCACAATGTCATCAACTCACTACATAGTTCTGCCAATATTGTGCCAAACCATTTCCACAGCCCTGCCTCTGATTGTATTGTATGGACTGTATTCATTGAATCGTAAACCAAAACAAATTCGATCTTTCATAGATATCTTAAGACAGGCATACGGTCACAGCGACACAGAATAATAAGTACAGTAGCATCATCTGTTGGTTCCTTTGCTTTAGACAATGTTCTATGTTCTTGAAAGTCAAAACCTCCATTTAAAACTAAAGTAGCTAAGCTCTACATTTCCCAAACACCTAAAGATGCAAGGGTGAGGTTCTTTTAACAGCTAGACCTGAAGAACCTTGGCTCTATGGTCACCCTGGTTACAACACAAAACGTAATGCTGGTTTGATAATTATAACATCTCGAACAGAAGGATTCAAGTTGGGGAGTGAGGGGCCAGATATTTCTCAGTGTGCTTTAAATTGTTTTCTTTTCCTAGAGGTTTCCATTTGGAAATTCAGAAAGCAAGCATTGTCTACTCTGGTTTCCCAGTGACTTTTAAAACCATTTGCTTTCTCGTTTCTAAATGAATTGTGATGCACCGTTTTCTGATTCTCTGCTTCTGTGTACTAAGGTTAGCAACTGGTGCAGGTGCAGTTGCTAGTAGTAAGGGCTTGGTTATTGCCTGAGAGGATCACACATTCACAGAAAAGATCACACGTGTACAGAAAGGAGTGGAGACAGATGTAAACACAAAAGCCCAGGTAAAAGCAGAAGCCAGAAAAACAGACAGAGGAATTAACTTGTGTTTGAAATTATGCTAATTAGATGCATTTGCCAAACTTTAGACATCATTCATCTAGAAATTCTAGCTGCAAAGCAGCCAGGAAGCATAGTCAGTTACAAATTTGACCACAGGCAATATATAAACCTCTAAGGGAACAGGATCAAAGTTCAGAAGAGGACAATATTTACAATTATATCCTAAAGAAATTTTTTTCCATAGTTAATGAGCATTAAGGCAAATTCACAGTAATATAAATCTCATAGCTGCCTTAGACCTGCAATGTCCTCTAATGCTTCACTCAGACTTGCAGCCCTCTTATGCTCTGGCAGCATCTTTGGAGGGCACCTGGGATGGTTAGTTTTGATTGACATAAGGCGGAATCACTTGGGGAGGAAGTCGCCCCAAGTAATTGTCTAGATTAGACTGACCTGTGGGCCTGGCTATGAGAGACATTTTTTTTGTCTTAACGGAGGCGGGATGACCCACTCTCAGTGTGGGAGGCTCCTGGAAATTAGCATAATCTGCAATGGGAGATAGACTATTAGTGAATCAGAGAGACTTCTGTTGCCCTGTTAAAATACCAAACAGGAGCCATGAAGAAGGAACAATTTACTTCAGTTCATGGCCTGTTGGCTCCATTACTTTGGATTTGAAGATAAAGATAACATCATAACAGCAGAAATTTTGAAGGAAGACATTTTTAGAATTGGGAACAAGAAATAGTCCCTGGGAACACACCTAGGGACCTACTTCTCCTAGATAAGCTCTGCCACCTGAAGTTTCCAGAGCATCCCAGAATAGGACCAGCCACTAGGGCCCAAGTCTTCCATATAAGAACCTTCATGAGGGAAACATCATACACAAACTACAGTAAGTGGGGATTATGAGTAAAGACCTTGACATCTTTTGTCAGGAATTTAATCTAATTTGCTTTATGGATAGTTTTAATAATTTGTATTTTGTAAAGAATTTTAAGTTTAATTGCATACATATTTTCAGTTTATATTTTATCTGTATTTACATTTTTATTTTAATATCTAAAATTTTTATTTTAATATAATTTTTATTTTATATGTTTATAATATTTCGTTACTTAGGCCAGCTATTGGGTTTTGTATTTAATTGTATATTTTAAGTAATCAAGTTCTTAAAATTAACTTATTTTTAGCATATTTTAATATGTTCTGCTTAGATGTAATCTGTCTTCTTTAACGTTTGAGCATGACATTTAATTCATTTATTTTTTCTATTTTGCCCTGAAATAGATATTAAGCATTTAGCATTTAACTTAGACCAACTTCTGCATTATAACACAAGAACAGAGTATATGAAGTTTTCATTATATTTATATTATAAATATACCTTCAGTTTCTCAAGGAAAGGTATGGGGGTAGAGGAGAAAGGAGAGAGAGGGAGGGAGATTTAGGCACATTGAGCATCCTCTCTCCTTGTTTGTCTGGGTGTCTTCATCACTGTTCATAGCTTGGTACTCAGTGAATGCTGCCTGCTTCTACTATGAAAATTTTATAATTGTGTTTATTGTGCATGTAAAATGTTTACAAATGAAGCATAGACCATTGTAAGTTTAATTATGTTTTCAGAGTACAGAGTCTAATCATTTCAATCAGTTCTCTGTCATTATTTAAGCTGCTTTAATCGTTTAAGCTGATAATAACTATCATTTTGCCATAATGTGGAACAGGTGAACTACCATCTTAATACAACAAATGTTTGGTTATATAGACTGCAGTTTCAATCTATTTTTTATTTTTCTTTTCCTTTTCTTTCCTCCTCCTCCTCTTCCTCCTCCTTCCTCTTCCTCCTCCAGCGTCTCCTCCTCTGCCACCTCGTTCTTTTTTCTTCTTCATGTTCTTCTCTTCCCCCTCCTTCTCCTCTTCTTTGCTTCTTTCTTCCATATAAGCCAGGATCTAATCCTGTAGCCCAGCCTGGCAGCATGAAACTCTAAGCAAACAAGTGTGTACCGCTATGCCAGTTTTCTTTTCTTTTTTGTTTATTTTCTTTTTCTTTCTTTTCTTAATGGATTTTATTTATTATTTTTTGAAGATATGTTTTTGGTGTGGTGATACATACTCAGGTTTTCATATCTTGTTTTGTTTCATACGTCCTTACAAAGACAGTATATTGGATTGCATCCCTCACTTCCCCAGAAACACCTGGGGGAGTTCTATGCCTAAGATGTTATGAGGCAAAATATTTCTGTTATTTAAACCACCTCACAATGATTTCATCAAAAGATACCAATAGGTTAAAAGAACGCTTCTTTTATTTTGAGTTATTATAATATAATTACATCATTTCCCCCCTCTCATTCCTCCATCCAATCCCTCACATATCATCATTCCTTGTTATTTTTCAAACTGATCACCTCTTTTAAGTGGCTACATGACTGAAGAACATGGCACTCTCTCCATTGGTAACCATTAAATCTTGAAAAGTATAATCTTAAGCAGTATACTCATGATTTCCACATCGTCATGTCTTAGCCATAAGACAATGTTTCGTAGCAATCTTCATCCTGTGGCTCATATATGTTTTCTTACCCCGTCCTCTACAATATTATGTGGCCCTTGTGAGGAATGATGTGAATATTTTATTTAGGACTGACCCCTCAACATTCATTTATTCTCGGTCTCCAAATCAAAAAGAAGCTTCTCTACTGAAGTCTCAAAGCTACTTGATGGCAGTTTGGTCATATGTCCATTTAGCAAAACAAGTAGTGAATTCCCTTAGGGCATGTGACCTCTCTCCGGCCATTGTTTTCAAAAGCAAATTTATGGTAATAAGCAAGTATATTAAAAGCTGCAAGAGAGAAGGACCGAGATACATACCAAGGGAAAACCATCAGAATAACATGTCTTAAAAACCAAGATGCCACCAAATTGAAAAAAAAATCTAAAAAGAACCCCCCCCAAAAAAAACCAAATAAATTTCTATATGCATATGATCTACCGAAATTAAACTAAGATGAGAGAAATAATTTAAACATATCTGTGATACACAATGAGATGACTTATAGCATGAAGTTTGTTCTCACATGTGGAGTGGTCTTAAGTCCACTTGGGAGGTTGTTGGTTGCCTTAGTAACAGCCATGCTACTATGACAATAGCAGGCTGATCTAACCTAGCATATATATTCTATAGCACATAAGCTCTATAACCAAGAAGCACCTGTTAGTGACAATTCTTCCACAGAAATCTGTTTTTACAATTTTGCCTAGGCAGTAAAATCTTCCAGAGATTGACAAACAGTGAAATTGTCTTTTGCATAAAATTTCCCATGGGAACTCTGGTTCCATAAAGATCTTGTCACACTGGCTTCTGAGTAACCCAGACAAGCCCCATTTAATTTTATTTTCTTATCATTTTATTAGTTCTTTGAGAATTGTATATGCTTTGATTACATTTGCTTCCCTTCTCTGCCTCTCCTCATAGATCAACCCCTCCATCACTCCATTGTGACGCGCCGCCTCGCCGAAAAGGAGAACACGCCACAGTTCAGGATTCTTCTGACACGCAGTTTACTTGTTACAGCTCTTTTAGACGGTGTTACAGCTCTCTTAGATGGTGTTACAGCTCTCTTAGATGGTAGTGGCGAAGGACCCAGAGCCCCAGAACCCATGGGCTTATATAGAGTCCTGGGAGCACTTACTGCATGCTCATTGGCTCCTTAATGATGCCTAATTAGCATACTCGTTTCTCATTGGCTCTTAGAGTGCTCTTGGAGTGAGGCTTAATTAGCATAGTAATTTTTACTCTTTGCGCATGCGCACATTCAGCTTGGCTCCCTCAAGGAGCCGGCGCCATTTTGCAATGGCGAATGCGGCTCCCGACATCTCCCCCTTCTTTATTTTATTGTTACAACAAATTTCCAACTGTTATTTCGCCCATCAAGCCCACCGTTCTACCAGTAAGGCGTCTAAGGCAGTTAAACAGTTGTGAGACCTTCTACACTTATGTCCCTTGTAATGGGAACCCGAGCCCTGGGAAGTGTGGAGGACTATCACTCAGGGTTCCTGGTTAAATACCCCCTGGAGCGACGTGTACATATCTGGTTGGTTAATTGCCCATAAAATCCTATATGCCCCGGGATGGGCTGTGACTTTCTGTGCTTTCCCCTTACACAAAGGCAATAAATTATAGAACTTGTGAGAGCATCGGATTGTCAGCGCTGTCTCTGCCTTCCACGGCTCTCTACATCAACGTCTCCCCCTTTTTGTTTTAAATGAGAATCACAGGCACTGGCCATTTCCCGTGTCTTAGGCTAGTTGACGTTCTTCCATAGCCAGCACCAAAGAATGGTGAGCTCCTTATCTTAGGCTACAAGGGTTGTACCCACACCTGGCATTCTTGTCAGCAAGAATGTGCACCCAGGTTGTGGCCACTTGTAATGCCTGTCATGGGGTAAACTCACAGCTCGTGGTATACCTCTGGCATATGGCATCAACCTATTCCCGTCGTTGGGACCAATGGCAGCTGGCCTGGAGTCGAAAAGATGGAGTTGCCCTTGGTTCGTCTGGCACAGTACCAATATGACTCAAACTCAAGCCCGATCAAGCAATTTCCATCATGGGGGAATAAGCGATCAAGGACTAATAGTTTGATACAGTCTCCCCTACCTTACCAGGTGCAATGGAAACAAGTCCTCTGGGTGCAAAGGCTAGGGAAATCGAAAGAGATGCAAACACCCATCCCTGTGCAATGGAGTCATCTCCTAGGGGTGCAAGGGCTGTTTGTCTCAAAATTCAGGTACCAGAGCTACACAGACAAGACCAGTCAGGCTAAAACTCCTCATCGACCCAGTGTAATGGGCTGAGCCCTTGGGGTGTAGCGGCTGATGGATCTGTTTGCTCGCTATTTCTTTAACATAAATAACCAGATTTCGGGAGATGAACCTTGTTCTAAGGCCACAAGTGCTTGGGTAATCACGGCTTTGTCACGTTTTCGTTGATCTCTGAGCTTGTAAACCAACCAGAGTATGAACACTAATCTGCAACACAGGGTTGTACCAAACAGGCCTACTCCCACCCACTCCTTAAAGAAGGGGAAGGCTGAAGAAATCCAGGAAGAAGGTCTTTCAGTCAGTGACAGGTCCATGCGTGTTGAGTTAGTTGATGGCCATCACCGCTACTCGCAACTTCTCAAGGAGTTCATCAAATCCTTTTGACCATTCTCCTGTTAGGTAATGAGACAATTGTCTGGATAAATTAGCTGTTCGAGTAAAGTTTTCATATTGAACACTAGTAATACAAAGTGTTCCTGGTTTTCTTTCACATCTCAATTGTGCCAATTGAAAAAGAATGTTTAATCTTTCTTTTACCAAATCTAGGTGCTGATTAACAATCATCAATCTGCCTTTTAATTCAGCACTCGTAGAGTGCCTCTGTCACTGTAGCGGACAGCTGATTTAAGGCTGCTGCTGTTTGAACTTTAGTTGTCATAGCAATCCCAGCAGCTGTAGCCGCAATGGCACTAACTGATATCGCCGTCATTATGGCTGCAGTTATGCCAAAGTCTCTTTTTTGTCTGAATAATGATAGAATAGAGGGTGTTTCAACAGAAACAGGAACCCATTGTGGCACTCTGGCAACCATGGCACGTTTAGCTTGTCCAACCGCCCAACACTGAGACATCATGCATGAATCATTAGTGCATTTTTCAAATGAGGAGTTTGAAAGAATAAACAAGAAAGGTGGAAAGACACACACTGGAGTAGGTGAAAATACCGTTTGATTTACAATAATCTTGTTAACTCCAGTAATTAACTGAATAGGATTTGTCAACTGAGGGATCGGATCTGAGCTCTGTTTCACCATAGTTTCATTAATAACTCCTGTAAAGGATGTTCTTCCTGCCTCTCCACCCTGGAGAAAGGCTAGCAGGTTGAGGTCGGTACAACTGCCATTAACTCTACAGAGTAGCCATTTGTGAAAAGGATTTATACTAATGCTCTGTAGAAAAGGACCTTTTCTCATTATCGCGTC
Source organism: Grammomys surdaster (assembly GCF_004785775.1). Lineage (NCBI taxonomy): Eukaryota > Metazoa > Chordata > Mammalia > Rodentia > Muridae > Grammomys > Grammomys surdaster. Next base: position 4,475,472 of record NW_021604630.1, read on the forward strand.
AGCTCCAAGATCTCCCAGCATATTGGGTGAAAAGGAAAAAGTTTCATTGGTATCTGCCCATCGTGTTACTCTGGATTGACAATCAGACCAAGGCAGAACAACTCTCTCATCTTCTAGACTACAAAAGGGAGAGACCTCAGGTTAATGAAGATATTCTCCATCAATAAGTTTGGGTGATAAAAATGTTCTATCTATCCAAATGGCTGGTTGTAAAAAGGACTGTGAGAACTCTTTGACATAACTATTGTCCTTTTCATTATTATTCTTTTTAGTTGTTAATTTAACTCAGCTTCTCTTTTCATAAAACCACCCCAAGGTTCTCTTCGAGAGAGTTATACAGTTTCTTGTCTCAGTAATCTGGAAACAGAGAGAACCCCATTCAGGCAAGGAACGATTTTCTCCCAGGGGGGCATGCGTTTTATCATAGGGAAGATAAGGCAGCCCCATGGTTTTATTAGTAAACACCATGGCATCATGTCTAACAGGTATGGGTTTAGGAAAAGTAGATAATATAGCCCATCGTTGTTCTCCCCATATACTAGGAACCCAGATCTGGAGGATCCAAATTAGGACTGGGAGCGTCTGCAGATGAACTCTTCAGGGTGTCATCTTCAGTCATCACGAGTCTTCGCGTTAGTCGCTCTGGTAGCCAAACTGGATTGTCTTCTTCCTGTGGAAAAACACAAACCGCTCCCCTGGATCCTATTAAAATAGGATCCGGGCCTTTCCATTGTCTGGTCAAGACGTCCTTCCACTTGCCTGCTCCTGTGGGGGTTGTGGCCATTGTCCGTGCCTATCAGCCGCGTTTCGGCCATGCACATCCAAATTTTAAAAATTAAGAGTAAATAAGACTAAAGATATTCGGGATCTTGGAGATCCAAGGTCCCATTCCCCCTTTTGTTTTTCTAGATACATTTTTATCGTGCAATGAGCACGTTCCACAATTCCGTGCCCTTATCATAGTCAATTCGTTTGAGCTGGGCCTTTTGTAGTAAAGCAGAGTGTAAAAGTCAATGGAAATGCAGCTGTCAAGGAGAAAAGCATCAGTCTAGGAGAGGTCACTCCCCAGCAACAGAGTAGTCCCTTAAGAGAAAATGTTGCCTTACAGCTGGAACTAAGCCTTTCTTTTCAAATAAAAGAAAAATACATCTTTCTGAATTAATGCTAGAGAAATGCCCTTTTCCTGCTGGCTCAGATTTAGCACAAAAGTGGCATGTGATTAAACAGCATACCGCTCCTTTGAGCCCACATTCAACATGTTTTGATACATTTGATCCATCACTGGTGTAATCCACGAAGTCAGTCCTGTAGCCAGAGGTAGGTCCTTCATGATTACATGATGGAATGGTGAATGTAAACTTTTTACTATCTTTGGTACACAAGTGGATGGAGAAAAAACAAACCTTAATAATATCTATTATTATAGGCCAGGAGGCTGGCAAAGATGATAAAAGCGGCAACCCTCACTGTACTGAGCCCATGATCTGCATTTGCTGATTAATAGCACGCAGATCATGCAGCAACCTCCTTTTCCCTGATTTAAGGATATCTGCAGATGTAAACTTGTGAATGTAACCATTTTCCTCCCCTCTAGAGAACTACAGGCCGCTGTCAGCCATCTCCAGCTTAGATGTGCCCCACTTCCAACACACACAAGGCTGGCAGGCTTCCTGTCAGCCACACCTAGCCTCTGGCTTTCTCTCACTGTTTTCAGATGTAGTCCTTGTGCACAGGTGCTACTAGCTGGTATCCTAGGCCTGTCCCCAACCCAGTGGAAGTGGGGCTGCAGGCTCAGAGTTAGTAGTGGAAACTGACAGAGCTGATGACAGACATCTTACCAGGTAGGGTCATCAGGAAGCACACAACACTAACAGTCTCTGGATTTTCTCAAGGCGTCTTTTCTGATGGCTTCAGTTCTGTGGCAAGTCTATGTTCTATGCCACAGGTGATGGATGTTTCCTGCTTCTACTCTTAGCTTTAGGACAGAAGTTCTACCAGAGAGACAAGCTTACTACTCTAGTTTACTTCTCTGCACTGTCTTACTAGGACCCCTGCCACTCAGAAGTCGGGGGCAGCAAAGTACCACTGTCCCGCTCACTATGAGCCAAGCTAGCATGCTAGTGTCCTTATCTGTTCAGCCAACAACTCTTTGGCAGCACTTAGCTTTTCAGAGGAAAGTACCTTATGATGACATTGGCAGGCTGAAAAGGCGGAGGAGCCTGCAAAGCTTCAAGATAAGCTGGAGAAACTGAGGCCTCCCTTCTCACTTGCAGCCCTTATTATCCATTCTTATTGGAATTTTTTGTGTCACAATCTGTTTGAGATGTAGTAAGGGCGTACAAAATGAATAAAATACACTGAGAGATTTATTGGTCACCCTTACTGACTAGCTAGCTCTCCCTAGACAAAAGTTGTAGTTTGTAATTTTTTGAGCTTGTATTAGATGAAAGTCTAGGATACCCACAACAGTCTAAAAGCCTTAGCTCTTTTTGATCTCCTTGTGGTGCAGGGATCAAGTCCCAGGGCCTTGCACATAAGAAAGAAAGGCAAGACTTTCTTTTTCACATAGGGAGCAATTAGTTTAATATATAATGGGAAAAATAAATTTTGAGAGCTACTTATATTTGTATTATGAAGTTTCATGTCTCTCCATGTGAATAGTAAAAATGCACATTTGCTATGCTCTCTCTAGAAACAGTATACTAGGCCACACTATGATGTCCACAACTCTCAGGGACTGTCTCATACTGTAGAACATCTTGTGAAGCAAGCTGACACTCATTTTTTAACACATCCAGTTGAGTCTCCTTTCTACACTACTACTGACTTCTCTCTCTCTCCCTGGGCTGTCATAGTACCTAACTCACAGTTGTCTTTGAAAAGTTTTTTCTTAATCACTTTATTTTCCCCCTAGCCCCATGGGTAGCTGCTAAATCCTGCTAAATCATTTTAAATTCACCACCTCTTTTATCTTGAGTGCCTAAAGAGTAAGTATGCCAAACACGAAGAGTACTATACTAATTTTTCTTTGAGAAAAACCTAAAAGGCAGCTCCTCTGTTGTGCTAAATAACCACTGATGACTTGATGATGGATGTTCTCACTCTTCTGTCCACAAACAAGCTCCATTCTTTCTCTTTCACTTCAAGCAATATAAGACTATTAATTATTCTTTGAGTCAGCCCTTTAATGGTATTGTTTCATGGGCTCTCAAGAATCACTAATAAATT
>NW_021604630.1:4479099-4482110 GCF_004785775.1 Grammomys surdaster
TGTTCTAAGGCCACAAGTGCTTGGGTAATCACGGCTTTGTCACGTTTTCGTTGATCTCTGAGCTTGTAAACCAACCAGAGTATGAACACTAATCTGCAACACAGGGTTGTACCAAACAGGCCTACTCCCACCCACTCCTTAAAGAAGGGGAAGGCTGAAGAAATCCAGGAAGAAGGTCTTTCAGTCAGTGACAGGTCCATGCGTGTTGAGTTAGTTGATGGCCATCACCGCTACTCGCAACTTCTCAAGGAGTTCATCAAATCCTTTTGACCATTCTCCTGTTAGGTAATGAGACAATTGTCTGGATAAATTAGCTGTTCGAGTAAAGTTTTCATATTGAACACTAGTAATACAAAGTGTTCCTGGTTTTCTTTCACATCTCAATTGTGCCAATTGAAAAAGAATGTTTAATCTTTCTTTTACCAAATCTAGGTGCTGATTAACAATCATCAATCTGCCTTTTAATTCAGCACTCGTAGAGTGCCTCTGTCACTGTAGCGGACAGCTGATTTAAGGCTGCTGCTGTTTGAACTTTAGTTGTCATAGCAATCCCAGCAGCTGTAGCCGCAATGGCACTAACTGATATCGCCGTCATTATGGCTGCAGTTATGCCAAAGTCTCTTTTTTGTCTGAATAATGATAGAATAGAGGGTGTTTCAACAGAAACAGGAACCCATTGTGGCACTCTGGCAACCATGGCACGTTTAGCTTGTCCAACCGCCCAACACTGAGACATCATGCATGAATCATTAGTGCATTTTTCAAATGAGGAGTTTGAAAGAATAAACAAGAAAGGTGGAAAGACACACACTGGAGTAGGTGAAAATACCGTTTGATTTACAATAATCTTGTTAACTCCAGTAATTAACTGAATAGGATTTGTCAACTGAGGGATCGGATCTGAGCTCTGTTTCACCATAGTTTCATTAATAACTCCTGTAAAGGATGTTCTTCCTGCCTCTCCACCCTGGAGAAAGGCTAGCAGGTTGAGGTCGGTACAACTGCCATTAACTCTACAGAGTAGCCATTTGTGAAAAGGATTTATACTAATGCTCTGTAGAAAAGGACCTTTTCTCATTATCGCGTCAGCTCCAAGATCTCCCAGCATATTGGGTGAAAAGGAAAAAGTTTCATTGGTATCTGCCCATCGTGTTACTCTGGATTGACAATCAGACCAAGGCAGAACAACTCTCTCATCTTCTAGACTACAAAAGGGAGAGACCTCAGGTTAATGAAGATATTCTCCATCAATAAGTTTGGGTGATAAAAATGTTCTATCTATCCAAATGGCTGGTTGTAAAAAGGACTGTGAGAACTCTTTGACATAACTATTGTCCTTTTCATTATTATTCTTTTTAGTTGTTAATTTAACTCAGCTTCTCTTTTCATAAAACCACCCCAAGGTTCTCTTCGAGAGAGTTATACAGTTTCTTGTCTCAGTAATCTGGAAACAGAGAGAACCCCATTCAGGCAAGGAACGATTTTCTCCCAGGGGGGCATGCGTTTTATCATAGGGAAGATAAGGCAGCCCCATGGTTTTATTAGTAAACACCATGGCATCATGTCTAACAGGTATGGGTTTAGGAAAAGTAGATAATATAGCCCATCGTTGTTCTCCCCATATACTAGGAACCCAGATCTGGAGGATCCAAATTAGGACTGGGAGCGTCTGCAGATGAACTCTTCAGGGTGTCATCTTCAGTCATCACGAGTCTTCGCGTTAGTCGCTCTGGTAGCCAAACTGGATTGTCTTCTTCCTGTGGAAAAACACAAACCGCTCCCCTGGATCCTATTAAAATAGGATCCGGGCCTTTCCATTGTCTGGTCAAGACGTCCTTCCACTTGCCTGCTCCTGTGGGGGTTGTGGCCATTGTCCGTGCCTATCAGCCGCGTTTCGGCCATGCACATCCAAATTTTAAAAATTAAGAGTAAATAAGACTAAAGATATTCGGGATCTTGGAGATCCAAGGTCCCATTCCCCCTTTTGTTTTTCTAGATACATTTTTATCGTGCAATGAGCACGTTCCACAATTCCGTGCCCTTATCATAGTCAATTCGTTTGAGCTGGGCCTTTTGTAGTAAAGCAGAGTGTAAAAGTCAATGGAAATGCAGCTGTCAAGGAGAAAAGCATCAGTCTAGGAGAGGTCACTCCCCAGCAACAGAGTAGTCCCTTAAGAGAAAATGTTGCCTTACAGCTGGAACTAAGCCTTTCTTTTCAAATAAAAGAAAAATACATCTTTCTGAATTAATGCTAGAGAAATGCCCTTTTCCTGCTGGCTCAGATTTAGCACAAAAGTGGCATGTGATTAAACAGCATACCGCTCCTTTGAGCCCACATTCAACATGTTTTGATACATTTGATCCATCACTGGTGTAATCCACGAAGTCAGTCCTGTAGCCAGAGGTAGGTCCTTCATGATTACATGATGGAATGGTGAATGTAAACTTTTTACTATCTTTGGTACACAAGTGGATGGAGAAAAAACAAACCTTAATAATATCTATTATTATAGGCCAGGAGGCTGGCAAAGATGATAAAAGCGGCAACCCTCACTGTACTGAGCCCATGATCTGCATTTGCTGATTAATAGCACGCAGATCATGCAGCAACCTCCTTTTCCCTGATTTAAGGATATCTGCAGATGTAAACTTGTGAATGTAACCATTTTCCTCCCCTCTAGAGAACTACAGGCCGCTGTCAGCCATCTCCAGCTTAGATGTGCCCCACTTCCAACACACACAAGGCTGGCAGGCTTCCTGTCAGCCACACCTAGCCTCTGGCTTTCTCTCACTGTTTTCAGATGTAGTCCTTGTGCACAGGTGCTACTAGCTGGTATCCTAGGCCTGTCCCCAACCCAGTGGAAGTGGGGCTGCAGGCTCAGAGTTAGTAGTGGAAACTGACAGAGCTGATGACAGACATCTTACCAGGTAGGGTCATCAGGAAGCACACAACACTAACAGTCTCTGGATTTTCTCAAGGCGTCTTTTCTGATGGCTTCAGTTCTGTGGCA
>NW_021604630.1:4482210-4483211 GCF_004785775.1 Grammomys surdaster
CCTTATTATCCATTCTTATTGGAATTTTTTGTGTCACAATCTGTTTGAGATGTAGTAAGGGCGTACAAAATGAATAAAATACACTGAGAGATTTATTGGTCACCCTTACTGACTAGCTAGCTCTCCCTAGACAAAAGTTGTAGTTTGTAATTTTTTGAGCTTGTATTAGATGAAAGTCTAGGATACCCACAACAGTCTAAAAGCCTTAGCTCTTTTTGATCTCCTTGTGGTGCAGGGATCAAGTCCCAGGGCCTTGCACATAAGAAAGAAAGGCAAGACTTTCTTTTTCACATAGGGAGCAATTAGTTTAATATATAATGGGAAAAATAAATTTTGAGAGCTACTTATATTTGTATTATGAAGTTTCATGTCTCTCCATGTGAATAGTAAAAATGCACATTTGCTATGCTCTCTCTAGAAACAGTATACTAGGCCACACTATGATGTCCACAACTCTCAGGGACTGTCTCATACTGTAGAACATCTTGTGAAGCAAGCTGACACTCATTTTTTAACACATCCAGTTGAGTCTCCTTTCTACACTACTACTGACTTCTCTCTCTCTCCCTGGGCTGTCATAGTACCTAACTCACAGTTGTCTTTGAAAAGTTTTTTCTTAATCACTTTATTTTCCCCCTAGCCCCATGGGTAGCTGCTAAATCCTGCTAAATCATTTTAAATTCACCACCTCTTTTATCTTGAGTGCCTAAAGAGTAAGTATGCCAAACACGAAGAGTACTATACTAATTTTTCTTTGAGAAAAACCTAAAAGGCAGCTCCTCTGTTGTGCTAAATAACCACTGATGACTTGATGATGGATGTTCTCACTCTTCTGTCCACAAACAAGCTCCATTCTTTCTCTTTCACTTCAAGCAATATAAGACTATTAATTATTCTTTGAGTCAGCCCTTTAATGGTATTGTTTCATGGGCTCTCAAGAATCACTAATAAATTCATTGGATTTAAGTCTCATCACTTTTACCAGGATGTAAAGGAACAAT
>NW_021604630.1:4483311-4530465 GCF_004785775.1 Grammomys surdaster
ATAATTAATTTTATAATAGTAAAATTATTTTATTATTTTATTTACTAGAATGGTAACTGACGTAGGCAAGACAGGCTGTAATGTTTCATTAATTTTATAAATCTTAAATTTGAACTTTGTTTTTGGTTTAACTGAATAAGCAACTCCTTTTAGTTGAATAAGGGATCAGATAAACGCCAAGTTAAAGGCACTCTTGTTTTCTAATAATTGTTACATCAGCTCCAGTATCTATTAATTTTTATTGGGGAGAGCAGCTTTTACTGTTCTCTATTCTGCGGAGGCAGCCGCCCACGTGAATGGTATCCTTCTGCCTCAAAGCGGACTATTTTTCTATCTAAATCTTGTTCCCACTTGGAGGACCCAGGCTCTCCTGATTTATATTTATATAATTTTAAACTTTGCAATTATTCAACTGGATATAGAGGCTTTTTCAGCTCAGCTCAACTCTTAGCTATACGTGTAGATAGCTTATCAGCCTGTATATATTAAGACTGCCTTTAAAACAAAGTTAAAGTAGCCCAATAGTTGGATATATAACCATTCTTGTCTTTTGAACATGCAACATAGAACATACACTTAGACAATGAAACAAAAGGCAAACAATCAACACACATATGGACATTTAAGAGCTCTTTTTTTGTTGACATAGCTCAGAGAGAGGGCAACTGTTTTTCTAAAACCCTTTCTCTCTCTTATTCTTTACCGGATAAAGAGATTTTCTTTTTAAGGCCTTTTCTCCTTTTCTACGTTTCTCTCCCAGGGAAAATTATCCCTCATCTTTATTCCTTTTCTCCCTTTCTCTCCCAGGGAATTAAAATTATCCCTCTGTCTTCCCTGCAGATTAAATGTCTTTGGGAAAACCTTTAGACATGTCTCTTTTCCATCCCCCGAAGACGTCTCCTTAGAGGTGGAGTCACTAATTCTTAGATTTCGAAACTCAGTTAACACTGGGTACAATTTCTTAGGCCTTTTCTGTTCCACTTTTGTAGCTACTTCTTTTTTAATTTTTTCTTCTTTCTTTCTATTCTTAGCGCTCTCTTCCTTTTCTGCTTCTGATAGGCTATCCTGATGCTCTGCTAAAGCTCTTTGTCTCTCTCTTACTTTGTCTCGGCACTTAGCATCCTCTATACAGGCTCTAATCATTTTATACAAAGGCCATGTGCCTGGTCTTAACTTCCCTCCTTCTATTTTGTTGATCAGGCCACCTCTAAGTTTGCCCCAGGAGCCCTTAGACAGGGACCCCGTGGATACAAACCAGGGAGCTACCTGATCAACATCTTGCAAAAAATTGCACAATGCCTTCTCGGGAACCTTTAAGCCACGCTCGTGCAGCAACGCCTGCATTGCTGAGAGAAGCGGCTTCATTTGATGGTTACCCATAGCTTCTTATCTACAGTTCCTGTATACACGGAGGGCAAGTGCACTCCTTCCCCTGTATATGCCAATTAAGACTAAAGCAGAGCACTAAAACTATCGCAGCCCAAACGGGGATAGCAATAGCAAGATAGACAGGATTCACCATACCTTGCAGAAAAGCGTCTAGACCTCTCATGCTGTCAGTTCTGAATCCTCTGTTGAGCCAACAGGGTCCCTCGATGCTGGATAAAATGCTGAGACATTCGGCTTCGTCCCGGGTTTCGGCACCAGTTGTGACGCGCCGCCTCGCCGAAAAGGAGAACACGCCACAGTTCAGGATTCTTCTGACACGCAGTTTACTTGTTACAGCTCTTTTAGACGGTGTTACAGCTCTCTTAGATGGTGTTACAGCTCTCTTAGATGGTAGTGGCGAAGGACCCAGAGCCCCAGAACCCATGGGCTTATATAGAGTCCTGGGAGCACTTACTGCATGCTCATTGGCTCCTTAATGATGCCTAATTAGCATACTCGTTTCTCATTGGCTCTTAGAGTGCTCTTGGAGTGAGGCTTAATTAGCATAGTAATTTTTACTCTTTGCGCATGCGCACATTCAGCTTGGCTCCCTCAAGGAGCCGGCGCCATTTTGCAATGGCGAATGCGGCTCCCGACACTCCATACCCAAAAAACATCCTCTTTTTAAAAGTTTATTTAATTTTAAACTGATCTTGTCTGATTTGTGCTGCCCTGTATATCCTTGAATGTGTGGCCTTCTATTGGAGTGACATTGACCTACTAGGGACTATAAGACAGTGACTTTCCCTTTCCTACTAGCTATTAATTCTCAGCTAAGTGTTGGACTTTGTGCCACATTTTCTTTTTGTTGAGGGTGGGGAGATCCCTACAGGAATCGCTGCCAGCAGGGAAATGAAAGGGAAAGAGATGATAATCAATACCAAGTCTGCACAGCGAGACTTGGTCAGCCAGTCTTGGTCAAGACTTACAGAGACTCTGATCCCATGGTCAGTTTTCTTACACATTTAAAGACAGTAAAAACATTGGGAACAAAGTCTCCTTGTGACAATTTTGTAAAAAAGCTTTAGGGATGGCTACATTGAAATTCCCTTGCAAAACATACCACTATAGCAAAGTACTTGAGATGGTTATCTTGAGTTCTTTGGACTGGGAAACAATATTCAGGGCTAGGGCCTAAAGAGGAAGGGTTTTCATTAACCATAATGATGGGATATATTGATGGAAGATGCAAAGCATGTAAGGTCTCTCTCATAAGGATGAGTTCTATTCACTGAGAGACAACACCCAGGCTTAAAGCCTAAGCAATTCTCAGAATTTGGGGGAAATAGAGGTGGAGGCCGGTTCCTAATAGAATAGCAAAGACCATTCCTGCATTATGGGGGACAATGTGTCATTCTTCCTTCTATTGAAGAAAGCAGACCCACATTCTTAAGAGTTCTGCTTTTTCAATGATTACCTGAGCTGTGCTTCTGACAATTCTTTATGTTGGGATTTTGTCCAGTTTAACTTGTTCAGGTCTCTTGTGCATGCTACCACAGCAGGTTTGAGTTCATGTGTAGTAAAAATATTAAAAATTTCTGGCATGGGATTCTTTTCTGCATTAGACCATTTATGTTCCTGGATGAAAGACACAGACAGTCCTTATATTTTTAATATGCCATAGGCAGCACAATATCTGGGCAGCTGTCTACACCCGTGCTGTTAGAATCTACCTTACTATCGATAATCCTAAGTTATCACTTACTATTTACTATGTTCCATTTGGGCTGTGCTTAACTCCAATTGGGCAGCCTTCTGGGTCATGTTTTCTTGGTTCTTCACCAATGGTGGCTCTCCTCCCTCCTGCTCATTCTTCCTTTTTCCTCTAGTGGCTTCCTTCTGCCTCCTTCCCTTCTCATTGACCTCTCCCCACAAGCCCTCGAAACTTCAACCCCATCTATGTCTCTTCTGCCCAAACTATTGGCTGTTGGCATCTTTATTCACCAATCAGAATTGACTTGGGGGCAGAGTTCAAGAGGCTTTGTGCAGACTCCAGGTCTTGGTGGCCAGCACTTAGCATTGCAATAGACAGTAAAAGACAAAACCTCAATCTTCATGTGTGTAACTAATTAACCTGTTGTGTTTCGGGATATTTGATCACACTGGGAACTCCAAGATTGTGTTATTTTCTGAAAAAAAAAATCTGGTTCTAGTTGTGGTATGGCTTAGCCCTTAGTACACACCTTTAATCCCAAACAATGAAGATACAGTTAGTTTATAGAAAAAAAGAAACCATATTTGAAAGTGATATCTAATTGAGAGACAGAGAAAGTGATAAATCAGGGAATGATTTGACAGAATAAGATATATTCAACTCTCACAAGAATAGACAGGAAGGAGAAGCAACTTAAGAGAGCAGGACAGAGAGAGGGGGCAGTTTTACTGGGAGAGTTTTACAGAGACAGGTTTAAGAGAGAACAAGCTAGACTCAGGTGAAGATAAAACAAGCCAGAAAATGAGATTCGAGCCATAAGATTTGAACAGATTGGTAGAGTTAGTTTGAGGCCAAGTGAAACAAATGAGAAGTGAGAGAAGCCAGATTGAATCATTCAGCTTGGAGAGGAGTTGGAGCCTAAACAGCTGAATTGAACCAGCCAACAGAGTTCAGAAAGAGCTAGAAAGGGTGGACTATTTCAGTAGTAAGTGTCAGAAGCTGAACACATTATAGGTCTAGATTAGATTGTACTGAGACTAGAAGCTTTCGGTGCTAGGCCAATATTAGCAGATAAAGGCAGTAAGCCTCAGAGACAATTACATCAGGAAAATAAATGACACTTTTACACTGTTGTGTCTAGAAAATACCATTTTTTTTGGTAGTCATACACCACATCTCATTCTTATACTATTCCTGTGTCTATTCCATAATGATCTCTGAGCCTATGGGAGAGGGATGTGCTGTAGATGTCATGTTTAGGACTGAACACTTCATAGTCTCTCTCTGTATTCCATTTATTTATTTATTTACTCACTTTACAACCCAGTAGCAGCCTCCTTCTTTCTTCTCCTCCCAGTCCCACCCTCACAAGTCCCTTCCCCCATTACCAAGCCTCTCTTGTGTAGCCCCCCCCCACATCGGAATATCAAATTGGAGCCTGACTAAGCATATTGTCTCCCACTGAGGCCTGACCAGTCAGTCCAGCTAGGGGAAAGGAGTCCAATGGCAGGCAACAAAGTCAGAGATATCCCCCACTCCAATTGTTAGGGGACCCCATAAATACCAAGCTAGACATCTGTTACAAATATGTAGTGGGCTCAGTTTCAGCCACTGTGAGCTCCTTGGTTGGTTGTTCAGTCTCTGCGAGCACCCATGGACCCAAGTTAGTTGACTCTCTAGTTCTTTTCGTGGTGTCATTGACACCTCCAGCTAGCTCAATTCTATCCCCCTACTCTTACACATGACTCTCTAAACTCCCTGTGATGTTTGGCTGTGGATTTCTGTATCTGTTTTCATCTGCTGCTAGATGAAGCCTCTCAGGAGAAAGTTATGCTAAGCTCCTGTCTGTAAGCATAGCAGAGTATCAATAGTGTCAGGGGTTGGCTCTCTCCCATGGAATGGGTCTCAAATTCGGCCTGTCATTGGTTGGCTTTTCCCTCCATCTCTGCTCCATCTTTATCCCTGTGCATCTTGTAGGCAGGACAAATTTTGGGTTGAAGGTTTTGTGGGTAGGGTCATGTCCCCCTTCATCCACTAGGAGTCCCACCTGGCTATACGAGATGGCCACTTCACATTCTTTTATTCTCTACAACTTGAATAGTTGTGGACCTCTGTGTTAATTGCTATCTATTTCAAATATAAGCTTCTCAGATAATGGTTAAAGGATTTATTTCATTAGTCTATGGGTATAAAGATAAGTCATTGAGAGTGGGTTTAATACTATATAAATTTTGTAGAATATTTATAGTAGGTTCTTCCATAGGGCTGATGACCTGTCTAATTACAGTTTCTTGTCTGAATAATGTTGCCAAACATGGGTTTCTTCTGGAGAGGTACTTAAATTTAATAAAGCTAAAACAAAAGCAAAAACAAAAACAAAAAACATGGTTGGTAAAGAGCATGCATGGGCTGGATCTAGACCTCTTTACATTTGTAGCAGATGTGTAGCTCAGTCTTCACGTAGGTCCCCTAACAATTGGAGTGGGGGCTGTCTATGACTATGCTGCCTGCCTTTGGATCCACTTTCCCTAGCTGGGTTGCCTTGTTGGCCTCAGTGGGAGAGGATGTGCTTTGTCCTGCTCATATTTGATGTGCCAGGGCAGATTGGTACCCATGGGGGGGGGGCTTTCATTTCCCTGAGGATAAAGGGAGAGGGTAGTGGGTGGGGGAGGAGTATATGAAGGTGGTAAAGAGAAGAGATGAGGGAGGGGGAGTTGCAATGAGGATATGGAGTGAGTAAATAAATAAATAATAATGTATATACTAAAAAGTGAAAAAAAAATGGTTAGTTACTTTTCTAACATCCATGACACAATTGCATTACTGTGCATGGCAAGTAATTAGTGTAGCCTTCAGGTTTCACAGCCAGATAATATTGATGTTTGATTTTCTTCTCTAGTTGCATGCATAGCCCCTTCCAGCACTGTGAAAACTAGACAGTAGAGATAAAACTTCTACTTCAGTACCAGCCTGATTTGTCCATGTTGTATGACTCAAGCATGTGGTACGCTCAGCAAATAGGGTTTTACCATCAAGTTCTGGGGTAGATTCTAGACATCACACCTCATCAGCTGTATACTAGTAAAGATTTTTTTCCACATCATGTAGGATGCTACTTTGTTTGCGTAATAATTTTTACTTATTCACATAGGGGTTATAAATGCAAAAAGGCGGGACGTGGGGAAGGGGATGACACTGGAGCATGGGTGTTCAGGGGGAGTACAGATGTCTTTCAGAACAGGGTATCGGCTGGGTGAAGGTCAGGGAATCGGGGGACAGGTCACTACGACTCTGCCTATGATTCACTTGTCCTTATCTAAGTTGGTATTATCCGCCAAGGCTACCTATTTACAAGGTCTATGACTACTCAGGCTGGTAAATTTCCACAAAAGCTGCCTGTTTATTGATTTATCTTTTATAACACACACAAGTTCACAGATTTCTATTAGATTTTCAAGTTTCGTGGAGTATGAATTTTTTAAAAAAATATGTGTTTTTATTTTTTAAATTAAAATATAATTATATAACCCCCCTTTCTTTCCTTTCTCCAACTCCTTCCTTAGTACCTTCCTACTCTGTCTTGATATAATGGTTCCATTGTCTATGATGGATATTGTCATATGCATTATAAATGAGTAACCATGTAAAATCAACCTGCTGAGTCTCTTTAATGATACTTATGTGTATATAATTTCAGAGGTTACCGTTTGGAATTGGATAACCATTTAAGAGACATATCCTTCAGAGTGAATAATTCTCCCTTTTTCAGCAGCCATTAGTTCTCTATAGCTTTTTCTTTAGGAGTGGGGCCCCAGAGCATCACCCAGACTATATTAGCATATCTATTGTTGTTGTAATTGTTAAGATCTTGTACAGGTAATATAGTTGAAGTACTATGGCATATTGTTGTTGCTTTTATTTGCCTCCCAAAAGTTGAAAGTAAGGCCCAGTTGCTGAAGATGGTATGAAGTTTGGGAATGAAACTTAAAAGAATTTGAGCTGGATCTTTCCAAAAGCCTTTCATAGCACCAGAAGGTACAATAAAAGCAACTAGTACTCCTACCCAGATGTATTTCTTAGGAGCCACAACAATGACCAGCATGACAAAATATCCCTAAAGATACAATTGTAATATTCTTATCTTAATCACAACCAACAGCAGACTATTTGGATTTAAGGTACATTCAATGGGAGGAAAATTATAGATCCTGGAAACCTACTCAACTTGAGAGGTCATGAATCTTAGAGTGCTTTCTACTTCAGTTTTATTCAACTAGCATAATTCCTAAAGGTAAGTGTAGCTCTTGTTCCTTATCATCTTACCTTGTTTTTTTGCTTGTCTGTCTGTCTGTCTGTCTGTCTGTCTGTCTCTCTCTCTTTCTCTCTCTCTCTCTGTCTCTGTCTCTGTCTCTGTCTCTGTCTCTGTCTCTTTTTCTTTGAATTCTTTGCTATGTAGTCTTGGGTGGCTGAAACTATATACCTCAGGTTGATTTTGCACTTGCAGCAATTCTCCTGTCTCAGCTTCCCAAGTGCTAGAATTATAGAATTTTGAAACTACATTTGACTTATTTTGATATCTTTTAAAACCTGTTTTAGCAGGTTTCTTTTGGACTACCAGGTTTCTGATTACTAATTCCTTTAGGTATTTAATGCTGATCTTTGTTATTTAAGTAAACAGGACAAATTAAAGTAGAAAATGATTTTAGGATGTCTTTTCATTTAACACTGCATATTTATTCTGTCATTTTTTCCAACTTAAACTGGATGGCTCAACTTGTATTCTTCAAAACATAACTACTCTTGGGTATATGAGATAATGTGAATGTGATCTAATATCCTTTGGTCCTTACTAGTGAGTCAAGGAACTGGCAAAGTTTATATATTTTTCCTTATCTTTCTAAATCTAGTTGTCAGCACAAGAAATTCAAGTTCATTTAGGCTTTCTTAAAAAATTCAAACTCTATTTTCATTTCTTGGATTGACTTTAATATTTCATTCACTCCTTTATCTTTTTTTCTTTGCGTTGTTTGGCCATAGTTGCTGTAACCCATTTGGATTCTTTGTCTGGGAACTCTTCCCAGTCATTTTCGATAGGGTCCATTAATTTAAGGTTTGGATGAGGGGGAGGAAGAGACATATTCCTTTTTTTGTGTGTTTTATTTCTGTGTTTGGGATTTGAACATTTGGAGTTTGTTAGTTGAGTTTTTATTTCATTTTTAAAGTCAGATCTCTGATTTCATCAAGGATCTTTACAATGTTCAGAAAGAGGGATAGTTCATATCAGGGTTGGGATATTGACAACTATTTGTCTGATGCTTGGGGTTTCAGCATCTATCCTGGGTTTCCTGCTTGTTAGCTGCAGTCTGCTGCCTTCAGTGGTTTAGACAATTTGCTTAGAAGAAGGTTCCCCTGGATATAGACTGATCCTGGCTCTCTAGGCCAGGTAGTACAACTGGATAGTTTCAGTAATGGAGCTGGCTCTGGTGCATCCTGAAGTAAGGGTCTCAGAAACATGGGGTGGCTGGAGAGTCCATTTTGTAGAGCAAACTGAGAACTGGCAAACCAAAAGAGGTTGAGAGGCCAGGAAGAAATGGTAATCTCTGTCAAACAGCCATGGCCCTTTTAGAGATACCAGAATGAAGCGGGGCTGGGTATGGGAACATGAGTATCATACTTGGCTCTCCATGCCATATGATCAAGCTACAGAGTATCTGGTGGGAAGAAGCCTGAAATCTGGCAAGCCTCCAAAAAGGGAAAAGAAGCCAAGAGGAGATGGTGGTTCTTAGCCAGCAGCTGCAGAGCTGTGGGGTGACACAAATGGAGGAAAGCTAAGAAGAAGAAAACAGGTAGCCTACCTAGGTCTTTACACCACTTGAGATATCCATGTTGTGGAGATCTGGTGAGGCCCTAAGCTAGGGAGAATGTCCAGGAAGAGGCGGTAATCCTGGCACACAGCCACAGGGTTTTATGGTTGCCCAAACTGAGGAGGACTGGGAAGGTTAGGTCCTAATTTTTTATTTCTCCATTTTCATTTCCTCTTGAATGTGTTAGCATTTAGGGATCCAATCTACTTGCTAATGTAAATAACTTAGATATGTCAAACTTTTTCCTATTTATCAAAAATCATGATTTGCCCTGTGTTCAAAAGAACTACAAGGCCCCATTATCACTTCCAGGGTCCTGGCTGTTGTTGTTGTTGTTGGTGGTGGTATTGGTGTTGTTGTTGGTATATTATGGCATATGTGTTGTATGTACACATATGTTATGGCATATGTGTGCTGAACAGGTTTTAGGGATTTGGTATTCTCCTTCCCACTATTGGTTCTAGAGATCAAACTCAGATCATCAGTCTTGTATAGAAAGTGCTTTTACCTTCTGAGTCCTATTGTTCCCATCAAATTTACTTTTCTCTCAACACTCTAGTGAACATTGTACTATATAGCTCAGTGAACTGAGACAGACTGTTTCTGAAAAGTAATACTAGCTTCTCCTCTATTATCTCCCGGACTCTGATGATCATGGCAACCCCAGCACTTAAAAAAAAAAATACTTGACACAGTTCACTGGGACTGATTTTCACTGTGTTGCCCTGTGTTAGGCAATATTTGTCTCAAGGAGAGCTAAGTACTTCTTCTACTCCATTTCTGTACTCCCACAGTACTCAGACTGACTCTGCCTGCCTAATGCCCCACCTCCAAATACAGGTTCAACAATGCAGAATATTCTCTGGTTATCATAGGATGGGATTTTTATTTGTTTGAGTCAGGTCTATATAGCTCTGGCTATCCTAGAATTTACTATGCAAATCAGACAGGCCTTGAAGTCACAGAAGTCCATTTGCCTCTACATCCCAAGTGCTGGTGTTAAAGACTTGCACCACCACATTCAAATGCTGGTGTTAAAGATTGGCACTATCACAGGTTAGTGATATTTTTAATGGCCATGTCTACATGCAGAGTCATAGATGCACCTTTTCTTTGTGTTAACTGTCAGGTCTGAGACTGTTAACTCTCCTGTCTGTATTGTTCTCTCCTTTCTCATTTGTCAGTTCTTTCCATAGGTTCTGAGAGTTGGGGTTATAGGAAGGATTCCTTAGCACACTGTTAGGAGCCACGCCCGCCATCGCAAGATGGCGCCGGTTTCCTGCTTCCTGGTTCTTCTTGCGAGCCTTGCTTGAATGTGTGCCTGCGCAAGGCGCAAAAACCAGTATGCTAATTTGGCGACATCATAAGAGCCAATGAGTGTGCCGCACATCTCCTAAAGCGCTATATAAGCCATAAGCTTTTGGGGCTTGGGGTCCCTCGCCTCACTACCATCTAAGAGAGCTGTAACACTAAAAGAGCTGTAATAAAAATGCTGCCAGAAGAATCCTGAGCGTGGCGTTCTCCTTTTCGGCGAGGCGGCGCCCCGCAGCACACATTCAATTTGTACTCTCCTTCCTAGTGTTCTACCAATTACAAGTACAAAGTGGCATTTTTTTTCTATTTTTTCCTGACATATCAAAGGCTAATGCAGAGCATAGCATCATGTGTCTTTTTCCCACTATAATTTATCTCTTACCCAATTAAGATCTTTCTGCAAAAAAATACCAAGACTCAGTTGAATGCTGCCTTATACATAGAACAGTCATTTAACTCCTTCCATTGTATAATAGCCTATCTTATAACATGTGGTACTCTTGGAGATTATAAGGTAGTTTGTACTCCATCAGCCATTTTGGGTTTGTCCTCATACTTACGTGACAGAACTCATTCATCAAGGAGGCATGCCTTTAATACTGCATAGAGGAAACTGGGCAACTTAACATTATTCTAAAACAAAACAAAACAAACAAAAAACAAAACAACAACAACAACAAACCACCTGAGCATTGAGAGGACTTAGTCTTGGTTGCATATATCCTATTGTCCATGGAAAGGGGCACACAATTGCCATTAAAGGAACAAAGGACCTTATCTTGTACCATCATAAAGAAGGCTAGCCACGTCAGTCAGAGTTGTTTGTTTAAACATCCATTTTCAGATGAATAATTCCACCCCTTACAATTCATCATTGGTTCTGGTGGCCTCTGTCTAAGATACCAGGTGCATTACATGACACCTCTTGGTTCGTGTGGGTAAACGTCTATTCAGTACAGCTAGGCTACCAATGATTGACTTTGACTAAAAATAGTTTCATTCAATTCTAGCTCAGCAAATGTATAAGCTTTTAGTATTATTTACATGACCTTGGGTGACGGGTAGCAACAGACTATGGTGATTATATGGCAGTTGCATTACTTCAAAACTTCACCCCAGTATGGGTGAGAATTCATGCAATCTGAATTTCTAGAGTTATCTGTGTAACTTAGAGGCAGCTCCACAAGACTCTCCTCTCTCCTTCAAGTTGCTTCTGTGGTATATGGAGAGGATCATTTTTGAATCTTGTAAGTTTTATGTTTCCCGAGTCTGATGAATTCTCTGAACTTCCTGAGTTTTAGAAGTTTAATGAGCTTCCACATTCTACAGAGCCTCCTTCCTCCTTCCAGGAAGGACCTTGTCACCAAGGTCTCAGTTTGGAGGAAATAGCTTCATTGAAACCAACAGATGTAAGGTTCAGAATGTGAGGTGTTTGTTTTCTTCATGGTTTCAAAGGCATTTAAAAACATCATGCCTTCCAGTGTGTGTGAATAGCTGGCAAATATCAGTGCTCAGTGCAAGGGCTAGAACACTGTAGTTCTTGTAAAGATGGCATGAAATAAGCTGATGATGTGCAGTGAAATCCAGTGGTCCTCAGGATTCCTGTTTGACTGTTCTATGTGTCTCACTAGTCTCAAGAAACAATTGAGATATTTTCTGGAACTGCTACCAGAGTTCTTCTTTCTCCATCTAAGAGAACTTGTCATTTCTACAATACTATTCCTACAATGGTAGCATTAGAAAGACTTATGGTATTTGAGTCCGTTAACTCCATTCCAAGTTCTTTTATTGAGCTATTATGTAATGGCCACTGGAACCAGAGTTATGGATGGCTGTGAGCCACCATGTGGCTACTGGGAATCACACTAACATCCTCTACAAGAACAACAATTACTCTTAACTGCTGAGCCATCTCTTCTGAACCAATAAAAGTAGCTTTTAAAAAGAAATGTTACTCATAATGATTAAGAAAGAAATCCATCAAGAGGATGGTATAATTCTAAATGTAGGTGCACTAACCATGGGTGTGCCCAATTTCATAAAACATATAGTTTTTGTGTTATGTACAGTCACAGAGTAAGATGAACACAATCATAGTAACTTCAACATCCCAATCTAAGTATAAACAGGGTATCTCAACAAAATATAGAGTAACATATAAGTTGAAGGATATAGATCTAATGAACCTAACAGACATCTACAGTATATTCTATTCAAACACTATAGAATGCACATTATTTTCAGTGCCCCATGACACATCCTCTAAAATCAATAATAAAACACCAGGAAAGATTTTGAAAATATAGGAAAACTAAAATAACTTTCTTTCTTCTCTTTGGTGATAGTGGGTCAAAGCTAGAAACCAATTGCATGAGAAACTATGGTATAGAAATATTATTTAATGATTGGTGATTCATTGAAGAAATAAATAAAGAAAGAAAAAAGTTTCTAAAAGTCTGGTAAAAAGAAAATCATGCCTTATCCAAATCTGTGAGGCATAATAAAAAAAGGTAAATTTATAGCCACAAGTGCCCATACTAAGATGTCAGAGAGATCTAAAATAAGTAACTTAAAAACATATCTTAGTGCTGTGAAAAAACAAGAACAAGTCAAACACAGAAACAGTAGATGAAAAGAGATAATTAAGATCAGAATGTAAATTGATAAAATAGAAATAAAAATGATAAATAATCAATGAACCAAAAATGGGTTGTTTGAGAGATGAACATTGTTGATGAAGTCTTAGCATCACATATGCATGCATGCAGGCAGGTAGTTATCCATGCACAAAACACATTCACACACCACAAATTAATAACGAGATTCCAATTCAATTCAGAAAGATTATTAAAATATACTGTAGAGAGTTGTTTTTCACCAAACAGGAAAATCTAAAAAGAAAAAAATTTCTGGATATGTAGACCTATTAAAATAGATAAATAGATAGATGGATGAAATAAACAACTTAAATAGATTTTTAAAAAGTAATAGTATTAAATCACTAATAACAATGACAAAATAACCTAGGAAAGTTCCAGTTATAACTGGATGAACTGCTAAATTCTTTCATAATTCTCACTGTTCTAAAATATTTCATAAAATAGAAAAGGAAAGAATTCTTCCAAATGTTTTAAAAATAAATACATATATAAATAAACAAAGCCAGTATTACCCTAATGCCAAGATCAGACAGATAGAACAGCAAAGAAAATTATGAGCCAATTTCCTAACTGAATATAGATGCAAAAATTTCAATAAAATATTTGCATACTGTATTCAAGAAAACATTAAAAGATTATTCATATTGATCAAATTAGCTTCACTGCAGAGATCCAGGGATAGATCAACATAGTGAAATCAATAAATGCAATACGTCCCATAAGTGGACTCAAGGATAGAAATTACATAATCATTTTAATAGATGCTCAAAAGGCTTTTGACCAAACCCAACATCTCTTTTCCTGGCAAAAGCTGTGAAGAGACTAGGGATGGAAGGAACGTATCTTGGCATAATAAAGCTATACACAATAACCCTACAGTCAACATTATTAAATGTGTGTGTGTGTGTGTGTGTGTGTGTGTGTCTGTGTGTGTGAAACCTGTTCTACATTTCCACTTAAAGCAGGAACCTGACAAGAATGTGTGTTCTTTCTATTCCTATCCAGTATGGTTTTTGAAGTTTTAGCTAAAGTGACAGGAAAAGAAAGGTAAGCCAATAGAAGAAGACAAATCCTGCTTTCTCTTGAGTGTAATTCCTGGTTTTTATGTAGATATGTAAAATCATGTACATATATAGCATGTAAAATAGCAATTAAAGTATTTAGGGAGATAAAAGGATATTAGGAGGTAAGGGATAGAAAAGGACTTACATAAAGGACTTAAATTAGAAAACAAAGAATGAAAATTTTAGATCAGCTTCTCTTATGAACACAGATATAAAAGTTCTCAATAAAATATTTTAAAGCCAAACCCAGGAACACATGAAAAGATTATCTACTGTGACCAAATAGGCTTCATTCTAGAAATATAAGAATGTTTCATCATATATAAATTGATAAACATAATTCATCACATAAACATCCCGAAAGACAAGAACAGCATGATCATCTCAATGGATGCAGAACAGGCCTTTGACAAAACCCAACACCCCTTCATGAATAAAGTCCTGGAGAGATTAGGGATGCAAGGGAGATACCTCAACATAATAAAGACAATATAGTCCACAGCCAATATCAATCAAAAGTGATAGAACTCAAAAGCATTTCCACATAAATAGGAAACAAGACAAGGATGTTCACTCCCTTTTCATAGCTATCCAATATAGTACTTGAAGTCCTAACTTGCACAATAAGACAAGTTAAGATGACCAAAGGTATACAGTAGGAAAAGAAGAAGTTCAAGTTAACTTTATTCATAGATGATATTTTTTATACACAAAAGGCCCCAAAGTGCCACAAAGAAACTTCTACAGATGATAAACACTTTCACTTAAAATAGCTGGGTACAAAATTAACATATAAATAAAGTAGCCATACTAAATACAAATGACAAACAGACTAAGAAAGAAATCAGGAAAATAATAGTTTTCACGGTAGGCTTAAAAAAAAAATCTTGTGATAATTATAACCAAGCAGATGAAAGTCTTGTAGAATAAAATCTTTAAGACATTGAAGAAAGAAATTGTAGATGACATTGGAACATGGAAAGACTTCCCATGCTCATGAATTAGTAGGATTAATTTGTCTTATTGTGCAAGTTAGGACTTCAAGTACTATATTGAATAGCTATGGAAAGGGAGTGAACATCCTTGTCTTGTTTCCTACTTATGTGGAAATGCTTTTGAGTTCTATCACTTTTGATTGATATTGGCTGTGGACTATATTGTCTTTATTATGTTGAGGTATCTCCCTTGCATCCCTTATCTCTCCAGGACTTTATTCATGAAGGGGTGTTGGGTTTTGTCAAAGGCCTGTTCTGCATCCATTGAGATGATCATGCTGTTCTTGTCTTTCGGGATGTTTATGTGATGAATTATGTTTATCAATTTATATATTTTTACAAATCATATATCCAATAGGATACTACATAACATACACAAAGAAGTAAAAAAGAATACTGGATATTAAGGCAACAAATAATCTAATTAAAAATGGAATACAGAACTAAACAGTTCTCAAAAGACGGCCCAGAA
The DNA here is from genome assembly GCF_004785775.1 of Grammomys surdaster. Taxonomy (NCBI): domain Eukaryota; kingdom Metazoa; phylum Chordata; class Mammalia; order Rodentia; family Muridae; genus Grammomys; species Grammomys surdaster. The sequence continues at coordinate 4,498,763 of NW_021604630.1, forward strand.
ACACTTAAATATTTTAAATGTTCAACATCCTTAGTCATCAGAGAAATGCAAATCAAAGCTACTTTGAGATTAATCTGACACCATTCAGAATGTCCAATAGCAATTAAAAAATAAATACTCCTGCTGGCGAGTACATGGGGAAAGGGAAACACTCATATTTGCTGGTAGGAGTGCAAACATGTACAGTGCCTATGGAAATCACTGTGGGAGCTCCTCAGGAAGCTAGAAATTGATCTACCTCAAGATCCGTGTATATCACTCTTGGTCTTAGGGTTTTACTGCTGTGAACAGACACCATGACCAAAGCAACTCTTATAAGGACAACATTTAATTAGGGCTGGCTTACAGGTTCAGAGGCTCAATACATTATCATCAAGGCAGGAAAATGGCAACATCCTGGTAGGCATGGTGCAGGAACTGCTGAGAGTTCTACATCTTCATCTGAAGACTGCTAGCAGAATACTGACTTCCAGGCAGTTAGAGTGAGGGTCTTAAGCCCATGCCCACAGTGACACACCTACTCCAACAGGGCCACACATCCTAATAGTGCCACTTCTGGGGCCGGGCATATATAAACCATCATAGGTATATACTCAAAGGGTCCTATATCCTTCTATAGAGGTAGTTGCTCATCGATAACTCATTGCTGCTGCATTCATAATAGCCAGAAATTGGAAACAGCCTAGATGACAAATACTAGATGTAGTGTCTTATATGGAGATGTTAGCTTGTAAGCTTTTGATAGACATGCTATGTAATCCATATAGTCACAGAGGTTAGGTATAGAGTAAGGGGCTAGAGATGCAGGAATGATCTCCCAAGGAAGGGGAAATAAAATATATATAGTTCTAGAGAGACTAGGAAACCTGTAATGGGAAGGCTAAATGCGGAGGGGAAGGAAAGAGAAGAGTAAATGTGGCACACACCTGGCAAATCAAATGAATTTAATCACTGCTTTGTGATAGAATGTGTAAATTATAGATCCTTCGAAATATTTGTTAGGAGAATGAAATATGAACCTGCATAGACCTTAACCCAAATCCTCAATACTTCTCTATTCCGTATTCCCTATTTCTGATTGCAAACAACCTCTTCCATTCGTGGATATAAGCTGTAGTTTATAGGTGTATGTGTGTGTGTGCGCGTGTGCGTGTGTACGTGTGTGTGTGTGTGTGTGTGTGTGTGTGTGTGTGTGTTTGTATTCTTTTCAGACTGGTGGATGGGGAGGGACAGGGGCAGGCAGGTAGGAGCCAAGGTGGATTCTGAGTGGTCTTTCTGGATAGCTGTCCTCTTCACTGCCATGATTTTAGTTTGATGTCCATGCTGTTGAAGGATATCTTTGCTTACTTTAGATGAATTTTTAAACATCCCAGTGATTTAACTATAAAAATTACTTCCCTTGTAAAACTCTGTAACATTTTACCTCTTGGCACACCAAATATTCTTCGAAAATTGTATTTTATTGACAAGTTTGGATTAATGTTTAATTTAAAAATCCACTCATATCAGGAAACATCATATATAAGAATAGAAAATAATAATTTAATCTTTACATGTATATAGCCGCACGTGTTTGAAGTGCTCTTGAAAGCAGTAAATTATGTCATAATATCCTTTAGGAGCTTAACACTCTCCTACTGCTACAATCATTGGTTGTTCTTATCGTCCCAGTCAGCACTGACACCCATCACTCACACACCAGTTAAATACACAGAGTAGTAAAAAATCTTTAAAAGACAGGTTCAGGAGTCAAGACTGGAGACGGTTGTGACTTACAGCGAAAGTGTTCCACACGTGCTGGGTTTCTGGTTAAGCATCTCCTTGCTGATGGAATATACCTATGTCAGAAAACCTCAGTGTCATTTCTCAAGGCATGTTTACCTTATGCCACCTTACATTTTCCTATTCAGTGCTGGCTGTGCTAGGGTTTCCTCTGTGCTAAGCAAATGTTCAATAATTCCTGGTTTCATTAGTATTTGCTTTAAACTCCCCCTTTTTTTTTTGGTTTCCAGGAGGCTGAGTGATAGCGTCATAACTACATTTAGAGGAATATGACATAAATCATATTTATTTACATCCATGGTCTATTATAACTTAGGTTTAAAAAAAGAAACTCACTAGAGCTTCAGAGAAGACACTGTGGATAAAGTCCTTGCAACAGCAGTGTGAGTAGATAGTTATAGATCCCCAGAATCCACATAAAAGCTTGTAAGCCTGGGGACAGACTGTAGCCAATTACAAGGGACTTCCAGGTCAGGGTGGCTAGCAATACTGGCTAGAGCTATTAGTGAAAGACCCTTCCTCAATAAATAGGGTGGAGAGAAACGACAGAAGATATTTCATATCAAGCCTCCAAACCCACATTACACTTGCTTGCATGAGCATTCACATGCACACAAACACATGCAGATATCTATGGGTGCATTACATGGAAACAGTACGTAAACAACAACAACAAAATGTAATAAGGAAGGGTACTGTTGTTCTCCCCCATCCTCGAACTCTGTTCTTTATTATTCTAAGTGGACAGACCACACTAGATACTTCTTCTGTGTGAGGAATTTTAATCCCAGATCTGAACTTCCAGAAAACAGTTTTGACAGACTGGTTGGTGTGACAGATGGTCAAGACAAAACAAAGGCAAAAGCAAGAACAAACAAACAAATAAACAACAGAAACTCACAACCTTGGGAAGACTGATCAATATAATCGTGCTTAAAAGCTGTATGAGAGATTTTTTCTGTTTAATTTATTTGTGTAATTAATTGGTTAATTAATTGGTATAATTCTGAAATATAAACCTTTGGTCAAGTTTCTTAGGCTTCCTAAATCCTTATTTTGTTTGTTTTTTAATCACTAAATAGAAGAGCATAGTTTGAACTCTCTTCCAGCATCTACATCCTACAAAAGTAAGAGTTTGAGCATCCTACCATGTTCCTGAGTCTGATCCCATCCCCCAAATAGATTCTTTTGAAAAAATGAATAAAAAGAAAGCAGCAACATGTATGAATGATTTATGGTTGAAGAAGTATAGTGTTTTTTTTTTTTTTTTGGTCACACCAATCAGCCATGCCACAAGTTATTTTGTGGAGTGTACACACACACACACACACACACACACACACACACACACACCATGTGGATGCTGAGCATAGAGCCTCCTTTCCCACAGGTTCTGATCAGAAATTAACCAGTTTGTCAGGGATGCTATGACCCTACCTCTCCCTTTCTCTCTCTCTCCATCCCCGAGAGGTGCAGTTTCTCACTGATTCACCCTCTGCAGCAGTTTGTAAGCCATGAGTGTCCACATGCAGGCGGAGTATAGGAAGCCTTCAGTAAGTGTAAAGAAAAAGATTTGCCTCTGTCACTCCAATATTTTGATTTACGATTTCTCATTACATGTCTGGGGTGTGGTTTCCATTTTGTGTTAAAAATAATGCAAAAGTTAATGCATGAGGAGCTGGAGAGATGGATTCTCTGTTAAAAACATTGACTGCTCCTCCGGGGGACCTGGGTTTGACAAAAAGCACCGGTGACTCACAGTTCCTGAAGGTCTAATGCCCTCTTCTGGCCTCAATGGGAACAACACACATGTTATATAAAAAATTACTAAAAAAAAAAAAAATTAATGCATGAATTTTCATCATTTGTCCAGTAGATGGAAGTATTTTGTAGGGAATGAGCAGGGAGCCAGTGATTTGGTTTTGGTTCAGATTTGGGTTTTATTGTCATTTTTGTTTATCATTTTAATAATAATAAAATAAGATGCAATAACCCCCTGGAAAGTAGAAGTGAGAAACAGACAGTTAAGAGGTGAAGAAAGATGGAGCCAGCCTTATAAAATTCCATGATCTTTCATCTCACCTTAAACCTCTTTTGTTTAGACTTTCTATTTATACCTTCTGGGACACAGACTCCCACACAGACAGACACATACACACACACACACACACACACACACACACACACACACACACACACGTATATAATCACCATGTATCTTTGCTAGTCTTCCGAATCTTTTCATGAGAGTGAATAATGCAATCAGTTTCTTCAGCAATCAGGCCAGCTGGTGGCTATAGGAATGGCGGGGAGAGCGGGGTCAGGGAGAGGGCAGCCGAGGGCAGCTCCCTGTGGGCAGCTCCCACTTGGCACATATTCTGGCCATGGCTCATGTGCTGTTTCTGGGTGGGGGCACAGATCACTACGCTTTGTCTCAAAGACTGGTAGTATCATTCCCACAGGGCGCTGTGTGAGCCTGCTTCAGAAATCCCAATTACAATGTTGCATTTCTTTTAGTCTAAACAGGAAGTCTCGGTGAGAGAAAGCAGGTGTCATTGTTAGCATGGCGATGAAGCCCGTGGTTTTTTTTTTTTTTTTTTTTTTTTTCTCATCCCACTGTGCTGCTTTGCTGTGGAGCAGCCCTCATTTCTCCCACACTACCCTTTCTCACCCTCTCGTCTTGCAGGCTTTGGCAGGACTTGTAGGGATGACAGTTTGTTCCTGTCTTTGGCTTGAGAAAGGCAGAGTACTTTTTCAATTATCCCATGAAAGGACCCAAAGCTCCAGAGCCCTGGAGATACAGAATAACTTTCACGGATTAACATTTAGTCTCATCTACATATCTTAAGGAAAGCCCAGACAATGACCCAAGGAGGATGCATAAGACAAGTGAAATGCCATGAAATTGCTTAACATCTTCTAAGACAGAGCTCCGTTTACTCATCAGCTCTGCTCTTTACTCCTCTAAAGGCCAATGCTACCCTCTTTATTGGTATTTCTAACTTTCTTTATCAGCACTGCAACTTTAATTACATTTGTCCAAAACCTGCTGGGGTATGTGTGTGTGTGTGTGTGTGTGTGTGTGTGTGTGTGAACCTGCTGTTGTATGTGTGTGTGTGGGGGTGGGGTGGGTGGGTGCAAGAGATGGCCTTCATGCCTCTTTGTATTGATATATGTAATTTATTTTTTATTGATGTATGTATTTATTATCATGTCCTCGAAGTACAGGTCTCTAAGATACAACTTGCAAGTGCTGTGGGGGCAAATAGTGGTGTACAAAATCACCGGGCATTAAACTGCTCAATCCCTAGATCTTCTTCCTATAAAAGAGCAGGAAGCTAAGACCCAGGCAAAGGACCTTGTTCTTCTGTCTCTAAAAGCTAATTGGAGTTGCACACTTTGACACATCCACATACACAGTATTTTGGAAAGGGAAAGCATCATCCAGGACTAGAAGAATGCTTGTTTGGTAAAAACTCAGTTGTCTCAGCAATTTTCAAATACCTCCCAGTCTTACTTCTAGCAAGTGTTGAGCCGATGGCAAGGAAGATAAAAATCAAATCCTACAAGGCCAGGGGAGATAATGAATGGAGAAAGCAGAGCAATTTGGTGACAAGATGCCATTTATTTGACAAGAATGCCTAGGTGTATGAAATGGTGTCCTCTGAGCTAGCAGCCCCTTCTTCTCTTACTGCTACTGTCTCTAATCAGCAGAGCTAACCACCCACCCCTGACCAAGCAGTGATATGGCGACTTCTGTGCCAGAGCAAAGCCTGTGCTTTGGCTTCAAGCCACTAGAGGACAGTATTGACTAAACTTGAAAACATGCACACCCACCGTTCCAGCATCTCCACACCCGATTTTAGTTTGTTTTAAAGAAAAAGTTGTGTTTCTTTGCCCCAGAGGTTTTTGTTTGTTTGTTTGTTTTAGGTGTTTTTTTTTCTCTAGAATTCACGTATTTTTTTTCAGTTCCTGAGAGGAAACAGTCTTTCAAATAACAAGATAAAAAGGGAACTGTTAACTCTCAGCTCCTCTACCAAGGCCCTCATGTTTCTTGTGTCCAGGAACACGTACTTGTAAGTTCCTGGAGTTGATTATTGCCCTGGGATCACTCGTAGACTTTCTTTTTGGGTGGGAGGGGCTAGGAAATATAATGAAAGAACACAAACAGTAAAGAAACAAAACAAAACAAAACAAACTTGATCCTGTCTTTCCACATGTCTTCATTGGCATCAGCTTTGCTTGCCGCAAAGGCTACTTGAAGATGAGTTAGATCCAGACACAGGAGGTTGGATAGTAAGCAAGATCAGGCAAGCCATTCTCAGTACCTTTCCTCTTTTAAAAAGTTTTAAAGCAAGGCGAAGTGCAAAAAGTCTAAGACACATAATTATACTCCCAAGAAAGCCAACAGTGCAGCTACCAGGATGGTCCAGGGCTTTTACTCTCTGTGTTTTCTCTACTACTTTCTCTAGTCAGAGAACAAGTATCTAGACTATCTGATTGTCTGTCTATCTTTCATTCATCTATCTATCTATCTATCTATCTATCTATCTATCTATCTATCCATCCATCCATTTCTCTACCTAGCCACCTAACTACCTAACTACCTATCAATTTAACTTAAGGCCATCTGTAAACTAGGGAAGAGCTCTAACACTAAGACATACTCTAGCCTTCAGACTCTTTGTAAACTTGGCACAACTAGTTGTCATTTTCCCTGGTTTATTTCTACCTTATTGTTGGGGCAAGGAAGCCTCTCACAGTGAACACATTCAGAGTCTAGTGCTTCCCCCCCATCCCGCAAACCCCTACTCATTGTCCCCACCCAGTGGCTTCCCTGATGGGACTGGGGTGATACAGTGATGCCTGGGGGGTCAGATATACCAGTCTTGCTTTCCTGTTTGCTGAGGGTTTATGATTTGAAAATTGTATGTTTTCAGCTAATGGGCCATCTATCTTTTGTACCCCAATAGAAATCACCTTCTCCTTAAAAGGCCATTAAGCAAATGGATAGTGCAGGATGGCTTTGATGCTATCGGGAAGAAACAACTCAAACAAGTCATTGCAGGTCATTTAAAAACTCATTTTTCACAAGGAATCAGGACTTCTGTTTAAGAGTACAGCGCCTTTGTCACTAGAGGCAAAACAGGATGGCCAATAAAGGGAGCAGGAAAAACCAACTAACCAATCAACCAACCAAACAAAAACCAGAAACAGATTCACAGAAGGTCAAGCACAGCACAGCAGGAAAGCCCTTTGGTATGTCAGCGCAACTAAGCCTTCAGCAGAGTGAGCAGAAATTCCTCTTTTGAGATTTAAACTGTGAGGCACAGAGAAATCCAGGAGATATCCTCACCTCTGGGCTACTGAGGAGTGATTTTGAGTCAAAGCCAAGTCTAGCAGGTTCCTGTGTCTTAATACTAACCAAGGCTTCACCAATGGGTTTTTTTTTTTTTTTTTTTTTTTTTTTTTTTTTTTTTTTTTTTGCATATTACTATCTCTTCCTTGGATGGAGAACTCAGCATCCGAGGCTGCCTCCACGCAGAGAAGCTAACCCTCCTTCCTTCTTCCAGGCCACATGGTACATTACCAAGGGACACTTGATGCTAATGAAGGATCTTTAATGGCCTTATATAATGACCCTGATTGCTTCTACTGCTCTGATTTGGAAATTGTGCTGTATCTGAGGGGACCTCTTCAGTTTAACAAGGCAAAGGGGGATGGGATGGAGAAAAAAGGAAGCAGAACACAGAGAAGATAAGGCTAGCCATCATCCATCATTAGTCAGCATTTTTCAGGCTGCAGGGAAGGAAGTTCTAAGGGGCAGCCTGACAGGAAGCAGGCTGGTGCTTCCAGGGGGAGTGTTATCCTCCTGGAGTCAGGCAGGTGTAGACACTGCAAGACAGAGCCAAGTTTATCTAGAACTTCTTCAGACTTTAGCTCAGAACTCAAGAGCTGTAATTCTGAAATGTAGTAAGAAGGGGATGAGGTGAGAGAGAAGGACAGGAAGTAGAGTCCAAAAGACTTCCAAAAGGGCTACACAACACCTTAAGAAAGATTAGGAAGGCTGGCAATAGGAAGGCTGGAAAGCACTTGGCCTTTCAACGGTAACAGGTAGACCATGTACTCTTGCTAGAAGAATGAGAAGCCCTTGCTAGGCAAATGACCTGTACAAGTACCAATGTTGTGAGCTATTGTGCTTGAACATTCCTCATCACGCTTACTGACATCCTTCCTTGGAAGTATATTCTTTCTTGGTAAACTGTCTTTGCTTCTATGATTCTCCACATGTCTCTGTTGAATTCATTTTTTCAGGATGTAAGAACCAAGTAACCCCACAGGTGCCCACCAAACCCCTTTGTCTGCGGGTATCAGCATTGAGCCAGCCATTCAGGAAGTAAGATTTACATTTCTAATCTCTTAAACCTTCTATTCCTTCTTGGGCTGCCAGTGGGGGGAGCTAGGCCAAATTACAGGTATTGTCTGGTGATGTACACTGTAAAATCAGGCACTATGCTCCCTTGTAAAGCCTAGCCATATAGGAGCCCAGAAGACTTCTGTTAGAAATCAGGTACCCTGTCCCTCACCCCAGATATACCTCCATTCCTGACACTATGGCTTACACCAGATGATAAGTTGGTAGAGGCCATTGCTGTCACACTACCTACTGAGGAGGCTTTGAAAGGGTCCAGGTGAGGATGTTCCACCCTTCCTTGTTCTCATGTGTTTGATAAGTTCTCGGTCCTGCTTTACCAGATATGCTTTTAATATTCCCATGTGCCCAGTTCACTTTGGTAAGCATACATAATGATATTTTATTTACTTATTGGAAAAAGTTGTTTATTAGTCTCTATCTCACGCATAGTGCCAGACAGATGGGACTGTTCACGTACCCCAGGTGCAGAAACTTGCTGCCTCTACGTTTGCATTCAAAAGAGAACCAAAGGCTGCCTGGAAACTGGAGCAAAGGGCAGCCCAATAAACTCTGTCTTGTACAACATACAGTAACTTCGAGGAGAGGGTCTCAACACATGCAAATGGATTATTCAATACCCTACTGAACACCTGCCAGGAGCACAGAGACTCTCAGATCAGGGACCTGCTGTTTAGGATTATAACACTTCACCAAGGACTGATGAATATTGATTGGTGGCAGACAGCTTCCTCACAGGGACTAAAATGAGTAAAGGAACCTGTTGACTATGGTAAGAGGTTATCAGGAAGAGGAGAAAATCCTGCCACATTCATAAACAGGCACCTGCTGCTCATCTCATAAAAAGAGAAAAGATATCATCCTGACTGTATGTTACTGTTTTTCTCCTTGTCCGTTTCCTCTCACATCTCAAAGATATTGGATTAACTTTTCTACTTCTTTTGCATAGTGTATCCTTAAAAAAAAAGTATGTATTTATTTCATGTATGGCTTTTTTGATAATCAGTTTTGGTTGCCAAGTTGAGTACATCTGGAATTGACTAAAACAGACATAGCTGGACATGCCTCTGAGGGATTTTTCTTGCTTGGATCTTTTGAAGTCAGAAGACTCAGCCTATATCTAGGCCACACCTTCTGCTGGCAGCCTATTTAAATGGACTTGGGAGAAGGAACCTTCTGAGTTTTGCCTGCTTGGCCTCACTCTTCCTGGCAAATTCATCTGTCCCTTTGTTGAGAATTTCATTTGCTGGTATAAGAACCCATTTCTTCAGGATTCCAAGGCAGACTGAAAACTAGCTGAGACTCCCAGTCTTGAGTGGTGAGGAACTACCAGATTCTTGACCTTTCTGTTTGGAGAAAGCCATTCATGGACTAATCGGATGACAGCCTATAATCCACTCTAATAAGTCATTCTGTTAGTTTTGTTCCTCTAGAAAATCCTGATTGATATAAGTATATCAATTATATAATTTTCAACTCTACCCATGTTCCCTCACCTCCTCCAATTCATGGATTCTTACTCTTAACTGTAATTTTACATATATATATATATATATATATATAATTTAGATAAATTTATAAATTTAACCTGCTGGAATTTATTTACTGTTGTTCAGGGATAAGTATTTGGGATTAGATAACCTATTAGTGGCCATTACTGCAGTAGACAAACTCAACCTCTAGGGGTGGATTCTTGTGGGATTTTTTCCCATCCACACTCGCTTGCTAATTAGAGTCATTGTTTAGGTATTGTTTAAGCTACCCCATTGTGAAGTTTTGGGAGTGCATCACCCCTGTCCTATAGAGAAGACAGCATCTCACAAGAGATGCCCTGGTCCTCTGGTTATTACATTCCTTCTGAATTCTTAAGTCTTATAGAAACCTAAATGTAGGGATTGTTTTGTAGATGTATCAATTAGGGCTGGGCATATCACAATCAGTTGTTATCTGCATTATGACCAGTTGTGGCTCTTTTGTAATGGTTTCTATGTGCCACAAAAGAAAGCTTCTTTGATGTGGTGTGAGAGCTATGCTTATATATGAGTGTCTTAGGGCTTTTCCCCCTGAAGGGACACCGTGATTAGGGCAACTCTTACAAACAAAGACATTCAGAGGTTTAGTCCATTATCGTCATGGCAGGAAGTATGACAATATGCCAGTAGACATGGTTCTGGAGGAGGCAAGTGTTCTACATCTTGATAAGAAGGCAATCAGAAGGAAACTGGCATCCAGGATGGGAGTGGAATTCCACAGTGGGCACAGGTTGAGCTTATACATGAGAACTCAAAGCCTACCTCCACAGTAACATACTTCCTCCAACAAGGTTGCCACCTACCCCAACAGGGCCACATTTCCTAATAGTGCCACTCCCTATGAGGCAAGTATTTAAGCACTCGAATTTGTGTGGACCAAACCTATTCAAACCACAACAACAGGTGTAAGGATAAATATTTAGAATGCAGTAAAGAATTACATTGGTTTATGGACGTGGACATTCTCTATGGGCTTACGATCTACTGGTAGTTTGTCTATAGTTACAGTATCAGCAATAGATTCTTTCGTTTTGAGCAGGCCTTAAGTCCACTTAGACAGTTGTTGGTTACCTACAGGATTTAAATGTCACTACTGTACCTTTTGGGATATTTTGGCATTCTAGTAATTGTTGTGGTTAGGCATTATAGTCTGATAGAAGTATTGGCTGTTTTTCTCCCTTGGAGGCTTGCATAACATCTTCCTTTGCTCTGGGAATCAATCCTCAGGGAGGAGGCTTCTAGGTCAGTTCCGACTCAGTTCCTCCAAATCTTCTGTCCAAAGTATGTGATATCTTTAGCAGTATGGTCTTACCTTCACTTTCTGGGATGCAACCAAGGGCAATGACAATAGTCTATATTGATTTTAGACTCTTCTATATTACCAGACCAACAATTTTAAAGGAATTTTCCACACCTAGTATCTTAGTTACTTTTCTAACAGTGTAACAAAACACCATGACCAAGACAACCATTCTGGCTAGTTTTATGTCAACTTGACACAAGCTAGAATTATTTTGGAAGATGGAACCTCAGTTGAGAAAATACCCCTACCAGACTGGCCTGTGAACAAACCCGTGGTGCATTTTATTATCATTATTATTATTGATGGTTGATGTGGGAGGGCCCTACTCACTGTGGGCAGTGCCAGCCTTAGGCTTGTAGTCCTGGGAGCTATAAGAAAGCAGGCTGAAAAGTCACAGGGAGTAAGCCACTAAGCAGCAATCTTCCATGGCTTCTGCGTAAGTTTCTGCTTATAGGTTTCTATCTGGAGCTCCTGCCTTGTTTCATGATGGATCGTGGCCTGAGAGTTATAAGATGAAATAAGTACTTTTTAACCCTGAAGTCGATTTTATTCATGGTGTTTTATCATAGCAATAGGAACCTTAATTAAGACAACAACTTATAAAAGAAAGCATTTAGTTGGACATATGATTTAAGAGCATTAGAGTCTATGACGGTTGAATCAACCCATAGCAGCAAGAACAAGTGAGAATTCACATCTTGAACTGCAAGTAAGAGGCAGGGAAAGGTGATTGGGAAAAGGATAAGTTTTTGAAATGTCAAAGCCTATCCACCCACCTCTCCAGTGACACCTCCTCCAACAAGGCCATACCTCCTAAACCTTCCCCCAAAGTTCCAACTACTGGGGAATCAACTAACCAAACATATGAGCATATAGGACCTATTCTTATTCAAACTACAAGATCTGACACTGGGGTTTCTATTAGACAGTCTATGGCTTTTGAGTGGAGCATTATCACAAGAGGCATAACTTCATCTATTAATGTATGGAAACACATACATACATGTAATTTTAAGTAAACACAAAACAAATATGATTCCTTCTGGCCGTTTCAAGCATACTTAGAATTAATTTTCTCTCTTTCCTTCCTATCCCTCAGAATTTCCCAGCCTCCCCTGCTTTTACCCCAGGTAAGTCTCTCCTCCATTTCCCCCTTTGTAGCATAGGTGCTTTACACCATATCTCCTTCTCCCATGGTCCATTTTCACTTTCCTGATATCTGTGGTTACTTCAGGATAATAATAATAACACTACAGCCCACAAGTAAGAGAGAATAAGCAGTGTTTGTCTTTCTGTGCCTGGGTTACATAACCCAGTATGATATTTTCCAGTTCCCCTGGTTTGCCTGCGAATTTTCTAATTTCACTTTGCTTATAACTGAATAGAATTCAATTGTGTATATCTCCCACATTTTTATTATCCAGTCATTATTTGGAGGATGCTTAGGTTGGTTCCATTTCCTAGCTATTGTTGGATTGAGTGGTAATGAACATGTCTGAGCAAGCATCCATAGAATAAAAGGTTGTTGAGTCTCTTAGGTGTATGTCAAGCAGTGGTATAGCTGGGTCATAGGGCAGATCGATTTTTTAGCTTTTTGAGGATTCTGCATACGAATTTCAAGAGTGGCTGCACTAGTTTTCAATCTAACCAATATTGAATAAGGGTTTTCTCTGTCCCGCATCCTTATCAGAAATTTTTATCTATTGTTTTCTTAATCTTAACCATTCTGACTCGGTTAAGGTGAAATCCCAAAGCAATTCCAATGTGCGTTTCCCTAATTGCTAAGGCTATGAAACATTTTCTGAGTTATTTCACTGCCATCTTTAATTCCTCTTTTGAGAACTCTGTTCAGAGATATCACCGGTTTTAAATTGGGCTGCTCTTTGTGATTTTTAAAAATATATTCTGGATATTAATTTTCGGTTAGATGTATAGCTCATGAAGTTTTTCTCTCACTGTGTGGGTTTTATCCTCACCCCCTTTCTGTACAGAAGCCTTTTAATTTATGATGTCCCATTTGTTGGTTATGGCCGTAATCCCTGGGCAAATGGAGTCCTATTGAGAAAGTGCTTTCCTACAACTTCTTCTTGTAGAGAACAGCCTAGATTTTTTCTTTATGCTTCATGGTTCACAACTGAAGTTGCTATTTCATGTGGAATTGATTTTCATATATATTATATATTAAACACACACACATACACAGACACACACACACAGAGTTTCATTCTTCTACATGTGGATATCAGCTTTCCCAGTTCAATTTATTGGAGACACCATCCTTTCTTCAGTGTGTAGTTTTGGAACCATTGTCAAATATCAGATGACTACAATTGCATGCACTCACGCTTGTGTCTTCCATTTCATTCCATTTATCAATGTCTGCTTTTGTGGCAGTAGCATGCTGTTTTTATTATCATAGCTTTTTAATATACCTTAATAACTAGAATGGTAATAACTCTAGCACTATTTTTTTGGCTCATGATTATGTTGGCTGTCTGGGGTCTTTCATTTTTTTTTGGAATTTTATGCTTTTTTTTTCTATTTCTCTGAATAATGCCATGGGATTTTGACTGGGATTAAATTGAATCTCTAAGTTGGTTTTGATAGAAAGGCCATTTTCACAATATTAATTCTATCAACCCATGAGCACGGGAAGGCGTTCCATCTTCTAGTATCTTCCTTAATCTTCCCCTTCACCCCCAAGAGATTTAAAGTTTAATTTTAGAGGTATTTCATTTTCTTAGATTTTACTCCTAGATATTTATTTGTTTATTGAAAGTACTATGAATAGGAACATCTAAAAATCCTTTTCTCAGTGTATTTGCTTTTAGAATGAAACAAGGCTACCTTTTTTTTTTCTAAATTGATTTTATTTTTGTGCTGGCTAGTTTTATGTCAACTTGGCACAAGCTGGAGTCACTGGAAAGGAGGGAGCCTCAATTGAGAAAATGCCTCAGTAAGATGGGGCTATAGGCAAGCCTGTAGGACATTTTCTTAATTAGCAATTGATGTTGGAGAGCACAGCCCATTGTGGGTTGTACCATCCCTGGGTTGGTGGTTCCTGGTCCTATAACAATGTAGGCTGAACAAACCAGGGGAAGCAAGCCAGTAAACAGTGCTCTTTCATGGCCTCTGTATCAGTTTCTGCTTCCAGGTTCCTGCTCAGCTTGATTGAGTTCCTGCCCCTACTGCTATTGATGATAAACTTTATTTGGAGCTATGGGTAGAATTAACCGTTTCTTTCTCAAGTTGCCTTCATCTGTGGTGTTTCATCATAGCAATAGTAACCCTAACTAAGGTAAGTTGATATTAGCATAGTGGGGTATTGTTGTGACAGACCTGACCATGGTTTTGGGAAGAGTGTAGAATGACTTTGCAACTTTAGCCTAGGAAAATCATTGAGTGTGGCAAGATCATTGGGATGTTCTGTAGGAGCTTGGAAGAGAATTTGGAAGAGTTGAGAGTAATGCAGATGATGGAGGTCTGGCTTGTAAAGTTGAAGGGGAAACAAAGACTCTACTGAACCTTCTGAGTTAAGAATCTTTAGTTCTGGTTAGCTGGCAATGAAGAGTCAAATATGATTAATGAGAGACCAGAACTAATAAAGTAAAATCTTTGCTTCATGTGGACAGTAGATGCTGGTTAACTAGAGCTACTAAATTAGTGATGATTAAGAGAGACCGATATCACAGTGGTGAAACCTGACAACCGTTTTCTCAGAACCAGAATCCATAAACTGTGTTTTCGAGGTGGCTAAGGTTGTACTTTGTCCTGGAAGTGTAAGTTGGTAGTGTAAGAGTCACACAGGTGGTACTGGGTTTGAAGGCATGAAGAGATCATAAAAAGCAGCTGAGGTTGGCATGGCGAGAAACCAGGATAGTCCACTGGAGAGGGTATAGCCTCCATTGCAATTGAAGGCCCAGGATTGAAGGGGATGTGGAATGAAGTTGAGGTTTGGCACCAAGAACAGAGCCTAGGAGAGGCTATTGGTGAAAGTACAGTCCAGTTGCAGTGAAAGACCCCAGCATCTTGGAGATGCTAGTACTGTGCAAAGACCATCAAGAGTAGCAACAGCAGTGGAGGGCAGATGGCTTAGTCTTGGAAGACAAGCTTGTGTGCTGTAGAGGGTGGAGCCAGAGAAGTGACCCAAGCTCCTCCTTTGGAGGAGCTCAAAAGACTTCGAGTGAACCCCAGATAATCAGACATTGAGTTATTTACACTTTTGTAGTTTGATTTTGCTTTGTTCAGATTGTGACTCTGGTCCTGGTTCCTCTCTCTTGCAGTACTGAAGTATTAAATGCAGTTTTGGTTTGGCAGGATCCCACAGTTGAGAGACTTGAATTTTAAAAGAAATTATGGATTTGAAAAGAGACTGGCTATTTTAAATAGACTGAATTTTTTTTAAAGACATTGGGATGTTAAAAATTTGGAGTATTTCATATTGTGATATTTACATTAATTCATGATCTTGGGGATGAATAAGAAAGGAAAGCTTGTGGCTTAATAGAGATGTACGTGAATCAAGTAGACAAGAGGTAAGTTAGGTTGGCTAGCTTTCTTGACACAAGCTAGAGTCACTGGAAAGGAGGGAACCTCAAGTGAGGAAATGTCTCAGTAAGATTGAGCGAACTCTAGACAAGCCTCTAAAGCATTTTTTTAATTAGTGATTGATGTGGGAGGGCTCAGCTCATTGTGGGTGGGGCTACCCCTTGGCCCTTAGTTCTGGGTTCTAAAAGAAAGCAGGCTCAGCAAACCATAGGAAGCAGCACCTCTCTGTGGTCTCTGCACCAGCTCCTATCTCCAGGTTCCAGGCCTGTTTGAGTTCATGCCCTCACTGCTTTTGATGATGAAATGTTGTAAATAACTGGGAGTGAAATAAACCTTTTCCTCTCCAAGTTACCTTTGATCATGATGTTTTATCATAATGATAGCAACCCTAGCTAAGACAATGTCCTTATACTTTGCTAATAATGTTTATTATTTCTAGTTTTCACTCTATCAAAAGAGTGGGGATTGTGAACATTCCTGCGTGGTTCCTGATTTAAATGGCCTCACTATAAGGTTTTCTCTGTTGTTGATGCTGGCTATTGGTTTGTGTGATCTAGCCTTATGTTGCAGTATGTTCCCTCAAGTCCTGTTATCTCTAGGACTTTTATCATTAAATTGTGATGAATTTTGTTGAAGGTTTCTTCTGCATCTATTGGGATGATCATATGATTTTTATCTTTAAGTTGCTTTATATGATTTATTACATGTATTGGCTTAAGTATGGTGAACCATACCTGCATCTACAGGACAAATTCAACTTGATTTCAGGGGATGATTTTTCTTACATATGTCTGTATTTGGTTTGCAAGTATTTAGTGAGGATTTTTGATTTTATGTTCATAAGATTTGTAGGGTTTAGTTTATATTACAGTTATAGTCCATCATGAAGGAAGTCATGGCAGAAACTCAAGGCAGGAGTCTGAGGGCAGGAACTGGAGCAGAGTCCATGGAAGAAGGTTTCTTACAGATTCCCTCCTCCAGGCTTGCTCACTTTGCTTTCTTCTATACCCTGGACCACCTGTCTAGGCATGGTACCACCACCAGTGTAGTTGGCCATTCTGTCAACTAAGAACATACCCCTCAGACTTGCCTGCAGGCCAATCTGATGAGAGCATTTACTTCATTGAGGTTTCTTCTTCTCAGATAATTCTAGAGTGTGTCAAGTTGACATACAAAGTAGGATAAAAACAGCTGGGTTATATGGAGTTGGTTCCATTTCCTGATTTTATTAAGATCTGTTTTGTGGACCAATATGTGGTCTAGTTTAGAGAAACTCCAATGAGCTGCTGAGCATGATGTATATTGGTGTCTGGATTGAATATTCTGTAGATATCTGCTAGGTCCACTAGGATGGTATCAGCTAATTCTGATATTTCTGTTTAGTTTTAATGAAATGACCTATCTGTTGGGTAAGTACCAGTAGGCTCTACTATTACTAGTTAGAGTTAATCTCTGACTTTAAATATTGTAGTACACTTTTTATACAATTGAGTGCATCAGAATTTGGAGCATATGTGTTTAGGATTTTATTAACTTCTTTGTTAATTCTTCATTTGATTAGATGGAGTTTTCATTCTTTATATCTTCTTTTTTTTTTAATTTACAGACTACTTTGTTGATATGGGGATAGCGATATCTGTTTCTGATTCCATTTGTTTAGAGTACTTCTCTGTTATCTTGTCACTTTATGCTGCACAGACGCATCCTATTCTTGGAGGTAAGATGAAGCTTGTTTGTTTGTGTTTTGTTTGTTTCTTTGTTTTTAGTTTGTTCTTTTTTTTTGTAGACAAAAGACATATGGATTTTATTTCTTAATCCATTCAACTAACCTGTATCTTTTAATTAAGGCTTTGAGATTATTTAGTATTTAATGTTATTAACAAAAGGGCTGTTGATTGGTGTCTTTGTGTGTGTGTGTGTGTCCTTATGCCTATTCTATGCTTTCCCCACCACAGCTTCCATTGTTTTCTTCCTACAGTCTGTTGGCCCTACTTACTCATTTCTTCAGTCCAAAGTATTGCTTCTCAGTATATTCTCTGGAGGGCTGGTTTGGCAGACATAAAATTCTTAGGATGTTTATATCATGAAACAATTTTCTTTCTCCTTCAACTATAGCAGGTAGTTTTGCTGGACACTGTAGTCTAAGTTGGCGTATGTGGTCTTTTAGAACTTGAAGTGCATTGCTCCAGGCTTCCTTGTCTTTTAAAGTTTCAATTGCTTTAGCAGTCACTATTCTCATGTGTTTTCCTTTACATGTGACCTGTGGTTTTTCTCTCGTTTCTTTCAAAATCCTTTCTTTGGGCTCTATAGCTAATATTTAAACTATAATATGCCATGGGAACATTTTTTTCTTGTCCTGTGTATTTAGTGTTCTGTTTTTTTTTTGTGTGTTTATATGAGTATATCTTTTCTTAATTTGGGGAGGTTTTATTTTTGATCTTGTTGAAGATCTGGTCTATGCCATTGATCTGTGATTGTTTTCCTCATTCTATGACTATAATAATAATATTCTTTTGTGGTATTCTACAGTTCTTGCATTTTTTCATGTTTTAATTTTTTTCACATTCTTTGTTTGAGTTGTCTAATTCTTCCATTTTCTTCCTGCACATCCTGATACTCTATCTTCTACATTATCTGTTTTATAAAGCTTTCCTCGAGTTTTACAATTGGGTTATTGAGTTTTTCAATTTCATCTTAATTTCCCCTTGGGTTCTAGTCAATATTTCTCTCTTTTCTGAATTCAGGTTTCACATTCTGAGCTGTCTTCATTTCATTCAGCAATATGTTTGTGCTTTCTTGGTTCTGACTAAGACATTTGTTACTATCCTTTGTAAATTCACTTAAATGCTTGTTCATGTCTTTTTAAATACCTTAAATTCTTTGATGAACTTTACAATAGTTCTTTTAGCTTATTTGTCCTGAGGTTCATCTGTGGAAAGGTCATCAGTGAACATTTCTATATGACCATTGGGTTTGAGGAAGGATATACTGTTTTGGCCTTTCATATAAGTTCATGTTTTTGTAATATGACTTGTGTGGCTATCTCATGTAATATTTTAGCCTGCTTTGGGGTGGGAGCCCTATTAACAGGACTAGGTCTTCCACTAGTTTTTAAAATTAGAGGTACACTCTAAATCACTGAAATTGTACCATGTATATTAATGATCATTACTTCCATGTCATTGGCTTTTCTTTCTTCTTTTTATTTTTATTTTTTGGTGTCTGTGTTTAAGCAGCATGGAGTAAAATTTAGTCTACTCCTAGAATTCCTGAATAATAACTGAGTAACAAAGTCTGTGATCACTTATTTCTTAGGAAACTTGCTGACATGACTAATTTAAGGTGTGTGTGTGTGTGTGTGTATAATATCCATATATATGTATATAAACACTTTGGAATGACTTTTAACTTGAAATTGTAATTTTAAGGTATGAGGACCTTAGGTTTGGCTTCCCATCTTCACCTTTTTTTTTAAAAAAACAAAAACAAAAACAAAACCCCAAACCAGTTTTTTTCTTTCAAAGTTCTTTATCTTGGTCAATTTGTGACTAAATAGAATAAAAGGTCATTTAAATCAAGTTGTTGCTGCCTACTCAGCTTCCTGTGAGTCTTGGAAAGGACAATGACTTATGCCTGTTCTTTAACATGATTATGTTCAGAGGAAAGAAGGTAACCCAAAGAAAAAGAGACAATAGAAAATCAAAGTAAACGTCAGACTTTTATCTTGCCTTTATTGAGGAGAAAGTAGCTTGAGGACTGTTAACACGTTATCCCTTGTCTTCTAGTGTCTTTTATATATAGCTTAATGTGTTTTTATTGGAATTCACTTGAGGATTCACTTATTTCTTAAGGAAGAAATAGCTTATGAAGTATATCTTTGACATAGAAACTTAAATACTTACACAGAAAAGGGAAATATTTTAAAGGAGAAAGAGTAATTGTTTTGGAAAGTTTAAAAAAATAACAAAGACCATCCAGAAATTCAAGTATGTTAATGAAGTCTGATTAAGTCACAAAAAGAATTATGAAAATTAGAATGTAAAATTGTCATTTATATGATTGAGGTTACTATAATTTAAGGTTGTAAAATACATATTTCATCATTTAACTTGATTCAGACATTAGAAAAAATTGTACCAAAGGAAGCTGACACAGTAGACATATCTAGTAGCCATTTAAATTTAGCTTTTAGAGTTTTGGTATTAGGAATAAAACCTAGGCAACCCAAAAATCTCTTTAGGAAACAGTTAGAGCAAAATACAAACCCAGTTGATATCCTAAACCCTGAGAATATTTATTTTTTTTTTTTAGGCTGAGGATAACATGCCACTTGAAATAACATCAACCTCTATATTAAAAATAGAATATTCTAGAGTGGCAGTGCTTGTCACAGTCACGGAAACAAGAGTGCTAGCAGAGACTTGCTCTTATAAAAGTTCTAATAAACAAGGCACTGGGGATTTAAAGAAAAAATAAAACCAAGGGATGATGAGCCCTTAGTTATAATGATGGCTACCCTTAAAGAGTGAAGCTGCCTAAGGTATCTTCTTGAAAGCCCCACTTAAGTGATGTCAGAAAACCATGGAGATAACTCCAGTAACTATATATTAGGTTAAGGTGTTTCTTTTTAATAATGAAGTTTCACTCCCTGTTTTAAGCAAATAGTCATTATTAAGTGAACTTATTTACTATTTATAGAAATGTTAAGAAACTAAAGGAATAATCATTGTCAACTCAGGCCTTAAAATTTTTTTTTTCTATAAATAGACTATTGACAAGGGGTTAGATGAGAGTACTCCATTGAAAGTTACGGGAATTACTAGACCCATAGCTAACTTCACCAGCTAAATTCTGTAACACGTACATAGTATCTAGTGTGCTTATAAATCAAAGAAGCTAAAGTGGCACAAACGAATGAGCCTTGTCCAGGATATAAATATCTTCTGATGTTTTCTGACCCTTTCTATATAGAGAAGATACCTATAAATATATATCTATTCCAAGAACTCAAAAATACCGTTGTTCTAAACCTGTGCGTTATGACCTCTTTGGGGCTTACATATCAGATATCCTGCCTACCAGCTATTTATATGATGATTCATACCAGTAGCAAAATTACAGTTATGAAGTAGAAATGAAAAAAAATGTCAGCGGTCACCACTGTATCAGGAACTGTATGAAAGGGTTGAAGTACTGGGAAGGTTGAGAACCCCTGCTCTACTATACCTTCTAAGTTTCTACATTATAAGAACATTTAAAAAGAAAGCCACTTATACCTGCAAACTTTTAAAAGATATAGACATTCTTTTCAAATAAGATAGCTTCTTAAATGCAAAGATCAATCTCATTTACCATTATTAGAGTCTATAAGCTTACTTTGTTATTAATTTTTTGGGCTATAAAAATACATGATATCTTATAGCAAATGTTTTCATTAGAATAATCATCGTGCTGTAGCTTCCTTCATTTATTGACTCATAGAAGAAATATATGCCGAGTAGCTGCCATGTGGCCTCTAGGGAGAGCATAGTCTTGGCTTCCAAGGAACTTTCAAGTGAATGTCCAAATAGAAAATTATAAACCAAAGCAAGTATTATGAATAAATATAAGAACTTTCTTTAAGAATTCAAAATATAGATCTTGTATGAGTGGTGAGCAGAGCTGAGGATAGACTAGAGAGGTGTGGAAAAAGGAAGCAGAGAAGAGACTGATTGAGGGAAATATTGTGCTAGTTTGCAGGACCAAAAGATTTGGTAGGATGTACATAGTTAATGGTATCCATTGTATATTTCTAAATAGCGGGAGGAGAGCATATTGAACCTTCTCACCATAAAGAATGCATAAATATTTAACGTAATGTGTATACTAATTGTTCTCATTTGATCATTTCAAAGTGTATATGTGTATTGAAGCATCATGTTATACTGCATAAATATAGAATTATACTTGTATATGAAAATAGAAATCAAAAATATTCACAACAATGTAACCTGATTTATGTAAACTGTTTTAGAGGTGTGGTATTCAACTCTCTGCTTGTAAGGATTTCCTAGGAATCTCTCTCTCTCTCTCTCCTCTTTCTTTCTCTCTCTCTCCCCACCTCCCATGACCACAATCCTTTTCTCTCTCAACCTACAATAATCCACTCCCATGGTGATAGAGCATCTAGCCAGGTAGGTTTGAGAACAACTTCTTTCTGTGAGCACCAGAAGCAAGACTATGAAAGATGTGGCTGGACTCATGCCAGGAAGAACCAGGACAAACACTGCATTTGATCAGCAGCACAGGGACACTTTTCAAGCATCTTTTGAGTGGAGAATTGACATTAGGTTTATTTTGTTCAAAGCCTTCTCTCCAATGATCATACGAGGTGCTGTGGCCTAAGTGGGTGACAGTGCCAGTGCTGCCACGGTACGGGCATAGGCCTGGGGGATTAAAGGAAGACACAGACTTGGGTCATTCGTTATGAGAGAATGCCAAAGCTTTTACTGAGCAGGTTCAATATATACACCAAGTCAGGGATGGAAAACACACAAACAGGAACTCAACTGGGGGGCAACGGGCTGTCAAATGTAAATTCCATTCCTGGGGCACCATGCCTATATCAGGATGTTTTGATCTTAGAAAAACAGCAGAATGTTACTTGGCAGACAGCAGCACACAGAAAGTCTCAGCCAGGGCATGGCAGCCCTTCGGGATTCTACAAGTAGGAAAGTCCAGAATGAAAAATGTTTACCAAAGCCAAGTCAGGGAATATAGGGAATGCAATTTAAAGAGAGTGGCAGGACCAGAGAATGGTGGATGGCTTGAGAGACAACTGCACACAGACACAAATGCAGAAAAAATACTAACGCACAGAAGATGAGAAGTATGGAATTTGATGAAACAGACAGTAGTACAACAAGCAGAAGGTAGTAAAAATTTCGCCCTATATCAAACAGAAATTATTACGGTATCATAGTATAAATCGGTAGTTAGACTATGTTAGTTGCATATTAAAATACTAAACATTTAGTATATATTCCTCTTTCTTCAATTACTCTATAGAACTATGGTATATACTCATTCCTTTATGTGGCTGGATACTTATTTACTGTATAAATATATACTTTTGTATTTGTGCATGCATGTATATGTTGTATATATGCTTGTAGGTGCACATGTGTGTAGTATCTAGAGAAAAATCTTGGTTTTCATTCCTCAGGCACCAAACACTTAGTTCGTTGAACCAAGGATTCTCATTGCCTTGGAATTTGGTAGTAAGCTGAATAGCAAGCATCCTTCTGGAATTTGTCTGTTCTTACCTCATATCACTTTCATACCATATATACTCTACCCCATTTGAGTTTAAAACAAGACAAGACAAAACAAAACAAAACAAAACAAAACAAAACTAAACTAAACTAAACTAAACTAAACTAAACTAAACTAAACTAAACTAAACCAAAACAAAAAAACTAAGGCACTAAATTCAAGTTCTCTTGTTTGCCAGACATGCAGTTAGTAACTGTTCCAACTTCAGTGCATCACATTTGATTCTGTAGTTTCTTTCTTGAAAACTGTGTGTTTTTCTAAGCTCTTATCATTATAAATAATACATATATCAATAATGTTGGGATTCAGACCTGGGACAAACAGCTGTGGTATGTATTTAACATACCAAAGTAGCCCTGGCCTCCAGGTTCTTCCAGAATCCCTCAGTCCCTACCTTGTATCCCCTGCACTCTACCCTGATTTTTCCAGCCCAGGGACTGGGCTTCCCCTCTCCTAGAGGCTCTTTCCTATATAATCCAGACATTTTGGCCTCCTCTCCTCTTCTCTGCATTTTCTTTATAACTGCTTGTTCCTACCCTTCCTTCCTTCCTTCCTTCCTTCCTTCCTTCCTTCCTTCCTTCCTTCCTTCTTTCTTCCTTTCTTTCTTTCTTTCTTTTTTTCCCTCCTCCCTTCTGTCTTCCCTGGCTTTTTTCTTTGGAACCAGTAAACCCTCCCAAGCAAAATTCAGTGGAAATGAACAGGATTTGGAGTTGCAGTGCCCTGAGTTTGCATCCTGGCTCTATCCCTTATTAGTAAACCAATTTGTTCAAGATTAGTTAAATTAAATGGAATGAA
Source organism: Grammomys surdaster (assembly GCF_004785775.1). Lineage (NCBI taxonomy): Eukaryota > Metazoa > Chordata > Mammalia > Rodentia > Muridae > Grammomys > Grammomys surdaster. The sequence goes on from NW_021604630.1 coordinate 4,522,470, forward strand.
TGCATATCTAAGGAAGCTACTGCATTTCCTTGTCTTATAGGTTATCCCCAAAGATTAGTTACCTTTGCATCAGTGAAATCAGAATGATTATGGCTCTTGAATATCTTCAAAACTGGGGATTATTGCTTTTGATTCTGAAGAGACATTTATTATTCAGCCTCACTGAGCTTTAATTTAGCCATGGACTTCTTTTTGGAAAACGGCATTTGCCATGTTAACTCAATGGGCCTTTTGGTGAATGTGCACTTGAGCATCCCTGGAGATCATTCCCCACTGTCTCTAGTTATCTAGTGTTTCCTACTATCATGCTTTGTTGAGTAACCCAAAGAAAAGAGAGGTCCTGACTTCTTCACCTTGATTTGTTCTTAGGAGCTCGGAACTGAAATCTATTTGATGGATTTCTATTGAAGCTATTTTACTATATTGACTCCTGGAGATTTTTGAGCTTTAGCCTATCCATTCTCGCTGTCTTTTTACTGTTTGTTGTTGGGGTTATTCTCACATAGCTGCTGAATGAGCCTGTCATCCTTTGGTTTCTGTTGCTGGAATAAAATTGTGACCAGAGCAGAAATGCTTACTTCCTTGATCTACATGGTTTTGTTCAGCCCTCTGTCTGTCTCTGTCTCTGTCTCTGTCTCTCTCTGTCTGTCTCTCTCTCTCTCTGTCTCTCTCTCTCTCCTTTCCTTAATTTCTGATTATTTTTATTTTATTTTATGTATATGGGTATTTGTCATGTATGTATTTCTGTGCACCATGGGAATGCAGTGCTTGCAATGGCAATGACAATACATTGGATCCTCAGGAACTGGAGTTATAATTTGTGATCCACCATATGTGAGCTGGAAGGCAAACCCTGCTGGAAGGCAAACCCAGGACCTTTGCAGAGCAAACTTTCCAGCTTCCCCAGTTTGCTTTCTTTCACAAACAAATACCACCAGTCTGAAGACGGAACTCCCATTGTCTGATAGCCCCTCCACTCTACATCAATCATTTCAAGACCCCCACAGACTTGCTGACAAGCCCAATTGACGGAGACATTTCTTCAGTTGAGATTCCTTCTTCCCAGGTGACCCTGGCTTGTATGAAGATGACCAGAGACTAACCAGCCCAGAACCCTTATAGCCCAAGGGTGTGAATAAAAGAGATTTGGGGGCATTTGTATAACACTGGGTTTGCAAGTCATATGCAGAGGCGAAGCACGAAATATCAAATTAAATAGTTTTGTAATGTAATTAGTTGTGCAGCGATTCCCTCTGGGTTGAAACTTTCCATCCTGGTGGAGGTTCATCAGACTCAGGAAGTAAACAAACCTCATATGCCTGTGCAAGATGAAACTTACAATACTTATAAGGTTCTTTCCCAAGAATATAGAAACAATAAGTAGAGGGTGAGGAAACTCCCTCACCAACCAATTGCCTGGAAGAGATTCTTTGATCTTCCACCTGACTTCCACCTGACTTCCACCTGTCTTGCTGAGAGAGCTCCAGGGTTGCAGCTTCCATGAGATGCCTACCACCTATTCTGAGCTGGGCATTTCAGCTGTATGTGAGCCATCTCTGTTCCTGTAATACCTCATTTAAGCTTGTTAAAGGAAGCCCAATAAATTCATTGGTGAACCATAATGGACTTTAGAATAATCATTGCTTTGGTCTATCCTTGGTTTTTTATACAGGGCAAACAAGTTTATATCAGATCTCCACAGGAAGCCTCATCCAACATGCTAAAATATTTTTAAATTAAAATAAAGTATTTTTAATACGAGAAGGTGATGGCCTCTGGATCAACACTGGGGAATTAGAGGGGTTTTAGAGTAGTGTCGTTGACTTTTAAAAAATAAAGCTCATATTTAAAATTTTATTAACCAGATACTATCTTAAGGGAGATGTTCCTTAGGGGAGCATCCTTTTAACTACATTTGACTGCAAACTGTTTAGTCTGTGGTTAGTGGTTTCTGACTTTATAATAGTGATGATGACTGTATTGCTCCTGTTAGAAGACAGAGAAGGATCTGTTGAGGTTGGGAGTGCTGTTCTGCCTGCGGGGGCAACCCCACCCATCTGAGAAATGGTAGAATGAGCTTTGACAAAATGAACTGGACAAAGCTCCAGACATGTTAAGTGACAAGAAAAGCCACAACTGATGTCTCATCTGGCTGAATTTGACACAGTCCTTATAGACAAAGGACAAAACAAAACCTATCTGATATGGATACCTAACTCTTTTTTTTTTTAAACCAAGCATCATAATGAAAGGCAGGAGATTAAACCCATTCAAAGCATGTGAAAAAATCAGAGATCATTTTCTCCCAGTGAGATTTTAAAACTGGATAGAAGCATGTAGGGAGTGATTGATATATGTGAAAGGCATGAGTGCCAACATTTCAATCCACTTTTACTAACATTCCTAAAAAAGATTTACTTTACATAAAAACTAATTGCTTTGAGTTAAGAACCTTTTAAGGATGCCAAAGGTGAAAAGTTAGGTAAACTTAGGTAAAGTTAGACAGACAAAATCCCATCATTCCAACAAGGTTACCTACAGCATTATGTGTGAATATATCATTTTACTGCTTTAAGTTCTACTTCATGTCTCCGCTATGCCTTTAAAGCTTCCTTACTATCTAGATGGACTTGAATTGGAAGGTGAAATATGGAACTCTTAGAACCCAAAAGGCTTAAGTTAGAACTGTAAACATTCTTCTATCACACACCCCAAAGCCTTCTTTCAGGCCATTGTTGGCCCTGGCATCCTTGTTCTCACTGAAACCAGCATTATTGGGAATGAAAGTCTCTGACCACTTTCCATTCAATTTGTTAAGTTTTAAGGACAGCCACATGCTTCTGACGCCATGAATGACAGCAAGCTGATAATAGCATATCCCCAAAAAAGTGACTTTAAGTCCCACGACTCTACTTAGCTTTTCTATAGCATTTCGTTATATAGCATATTGTGTTTGATGTAGTGGTTTGAAGGAGATTGACCCTCTATGACTCATATATTTGAGTACTTTTCCCCCAGTTGGTAGAGCTGTTTGGTGAGGATTAGGAGGTATGTCCTTGTTAGATCAGGTATTTTCCTTGGGGCAAGCTTTAAGGTTTCAAAAGACTCATGCCATTTTGAGTTAGTTCTCTGTCTCCTACTTATAGTTTGAATGTGAGGTCCCAGTTGTTCATGTATCTTTCCCCCATCATCATGACTCTTAATCCTAGAACCATAATTCCAATTAAGCACTTTCACTTATAAGTGAAAATAGAAACATAACCAATGCATGCTCCTTCAGGAGCATAAAGCTTTTTTCATAGGCTTCCTTGTTAGATTGAACATATCTTACAAGCATAATACATGAACCTCCTACTAACCAGTCATTAATGAATCATAAGATTGTTTTGTGGGAATTATAGAACTAAGCTGAAGGGCAAATTATAGAGAAATATGTTCATGAATATTGGTACCATCTCTTAATGTCCTGGTAACTGACTGCCCATGACCTACCCTCAGAGAACTTGGCTAAGAACAGTGAAGGGGCCAAAGAATCAAAGTAAAAAACTTGGCTAAGACAAACTGGATAGTTATTGCCTTGTCCATGCATTTGTGGACAGTCATGTTGTAGACGAACTATTTGAGCACAGAGTGGCCTTACTCCATACATAAGTGAAAACATAAACCCAGGGAAGGAAAAAGCCTGTAATAATTTTATTTCCTTCTGAGGTTGGATGAAATGGTCATTTTTACTCAATCCTGTATACATACACCTTCTTTCTTTTTATCATTTCTTTATCTGTCTGTCTGTCTGCCCATCCACTCACTCATTTACCCACTCATCCACCCATCTACCCATTCATCCATCCATCCATCTATCATTTATTTGTTTTTCAATCATTTATCTATCTCTATCTATCATCTATCTATCTATCTATCTATCTATCTATCTATCTATCTATCTATCTATCTACAATATTGAATATTGACCCCCACAAACTTTTGCATGCTAGGCAGGTGCTACAGCACTGAACTACAACCTTAGCCTCCACGTTAATTGCTTCTTAATTTACCACTGTAGTCATTTTAGGTGGTTTCAGGTAGAACTTAATTAAAGAATAAGAACTGTTACTGTACACTTCAAAGCCTATGAGACCAGAAAGAATCATGAAAGTCCAGAGCTTAAGCATATAATAGAGTCTGGTGTCAATCATTTGCAATGCTGGTAACCCTGAACCAAGGCCATTGCTGTTCCTCTGCTTTCTGATGATAGTGTTCTGCTGTGTTTGGCTACTCTGTTCTTCATGACTGCCACAGTCAAACACTGAGATAGTATCTTCCAACTGACAAGGGTACTTTAATTAGTTCTTTTTTTCCTAGTCAAAATCATTTTCTGAATTTGTCATTAACACAAAAAATAGACAAATTAGGTGAATTAAACATCTATATATAGATTAAAACTGTATAATATGAAACATGGACAATACGTTTATATGAATTATATAAACCAATAATGCTTCTGTGCTTTATGTGTTTGCATGTGAGTTTTATTTATTATTGGACCTGGACTTACAAATGATTGTGAGTCATCTGATGTGGGTGCTGAGATCTGAATTCTGGTTCTCCAGAATAAGTAGCAATCACTTAAAACTCCTGAGCCATCTCTACAGCCCTATTATTGACCTTTCTTTTTTCTTTTTTTTCATTTTTTTTTACTGTTAAAGGTTTTCTTTCTTTTTTTATTGGATATTTTATTTACATTTTAGATGTTATCCCCTTACCCCATTCCCCCTCATACCCAGGAATCCTGTATCCCATCCCTCACCTCCTACTTCGATGAGGATGTGCTCCCACCCATCCCATCACTCCCACTTCCCCACCCTTGAATTCCCCCACACTCAGCATCCAGCCTTCATGGGACCAAGGATCTCCTCTCCTACCTATGCCCGACAAGGTCATCATCCCCTACATATACAGCTGGAGCCATGGGTCCCTCCCTATGTGCTCACAAGCTGATGGTTTAGACCCTGGGAGCTCTGGTTGGTTGGTACTATTGCTCTCCTCATGGGGCCACAAGTGGTTCAGCTCCTTCAGTTCCTTCTCTCTAACTCCTCTATTGGGAACCCCTTGATCAGTTCAATGGTTAGCTGTGAGCATCCACTTCTGAATATGTCAGACTATGACAGACCTCTAAGGAGACAGCTATATCAGGCTCCTGTCAGCATGCACTTCCTGACATCCACATCAGCGTCTACCTTTGGTGACTGCACATGGGATGGATATCCAGGTGGAATGGTCTCCAGACGGCCTCTCCTTCAGTTTCTGTCTCACACTTTGTCTCCCTATTTGCTCCCTTGAGTATTTTGTTATTCCTTCTAAGAAGGACCGAAGCGCCCCGCTTGGTCTTCCTTCTTCATGAACTTCATGTGGTCTGTGAGTTGAATCTTGGGTATTTCAAGCTTCTAGGCTAATATCTAATAATCAGTGACTGAATACCATGTGTGTTCTTTTGTGATTGGGTTACCTCACTCAGGATGATATTTTCTAGTTCCATCCAGTTACCTAAGAATTTCTTGAATTCGTTGTTTTTAACAGCTGAGTAATACTCCATTGTGTAAATGTACCACATTTTTTGTATCCATTCCTCAGTTGAAGGACATCTGGGTCCAGATATGAAACATATCTGGCTATTATAAATAAGCCTGCTATGAACATAGTTGAGCATATGTCCTTGTTATATGTTAGAGCATCTTCTGGGTATATACCCAGGAGTAGTATAGCTAGGTCTTCTGGTAATGCTATGTCCAATTTTTTGAGGAACCACCAGTCTGATTTCCAGAGTGGTTGCACCATCTTGCAATCCCACCAACAATGGAGGAGTGTTCCTCTTTCTCCACATCCTTGCCAGCATCTACTATCCCCTGAGTTTTTGATCTTAGCCATTCTGACTGGTATGAGGTGGAATCTCAGGGTTGTTTAGATTTGCATTTCCCTGATGACTAAGGATGCTGAATATTTCTTTAGGTGCTTTTAGGCCATTTGAGTTTCCTCAGTTGAAAATTCTTTGTTTAGCTCTGTACCCCAATTTTAATAGTGTTATTTGCTTGTCTGGAGTCTAATTTCTTAAGTTCTTTGTATATATTGGATATTAGCCTTCTATCGGATGTGAGATTGGTAAAGATCTTTTCCCAATCTGTTGTTTGCAATTTTGTTCTATTGACAGTGTCTTTTGTCTTTCAGACACTTCACAATTTTATGAGGTCCTATTTGTCAACTCTTGATCTTAGAGCATAAGCCATTGGTGTTCCTTTTCAGGAACTTTTCCCCTGTGCCTAAGTATTCCAGGGTCTTCCCCACCTTCTCTTCTATTAGTTTCAGTGTATCTGGTTTTATGTGAAGGTCCTTTATCCACTTGGACTTGAGTTTTGTACAAGGAGATAAGAATGGATTGATTTGCATTCTTCTACATGCTGACCTCCAGTTGAATCAGCACCATTTGTTGAAAATGCTGTCCTTTTTCCGCTGGACAGTTTTAGCTCCTTTGTCAAAGATCAAGTGACCATAGGTGTGTGGGTTCATTTCTGGGTTTTCAATTCTATTCCATTGATCTTCTTGCCTGTCTCTGTACCAATACTAGGCAGTTTTTATCACTATTCCTCTGTAGTACAGGTTACGGATGGTGATTCCTCCAGAAGTTCTTTTATTGTTGAGAATAGTTCTTGCTATGCTGTTTTTTTTTTTTTGTTATTCCAAATGAATTTGAGAATTTCTCAGATTGCTTTCAGCAAGTTGGCCATTTTTACTATATTAATCTTGCCAATCCATGAGTATGGGAGATCTTTCCATCTCCTGAGATCTTTTTCAATTTCTTTCTTCAGAGACTTGAAGTTCTTGTCATACAGATCTTTCACTTGGTTGGTTAGCTTCACAACAGGGTATTTTATATTATTTGTGACTATTGTGAAGGGTGTCATTTCCCTAATTTCTTTCTCAGCCTATTTATCTTTCTAGTAGAGGAAGGCTACTGATTTGTTTGAGTTGATTTTATACCCAGCCACTTTGCTGAAGTTGTTTATCAGGTTCAGGAGTTCTCTGGTGGAAATTTTGGGGTTACTTAAGTATACTATCATATCATCTGCAAATAGTGATGTTTTGACTTCTCCCTTTCTTTTTATTGTCTAATTGCTCTGGCTAGGACATCCAGTACTGTGTTGAATAGGTAGGGAGAGAGTGGACAGCCTTGTCTAGTCCCTGATCTTAGTGGGATTGCTTCAAGGTTCTCTCCATTTAGTTTGATGTTGGCTACTGGTTTGCTGTATGTTGCTTTTATTATGTTTAGGTATGGGCCTTGAATTCCTGATCTTTCCAAGACTTTTATCATGAAGGGGTGTTGAATTTTGTCAAATGCTCTCTCAGCATCTAGTGAGATGATCATGTGTTTTTTTTTCTTTGAGTTTGTTTATATAGTGGTTTACATTGATGTATTTCCGAATATTGAACCATCCCTGCATTCCTGGGATAAAGCCTACTTGATCATGATGGATAATTGTTTTGATGTGTTCTTGGATTCAGTTTGCTAGAATTTTATTGAGTATTTTTGCATCGATGTTCATTAGGGAAACTGGTCTGAAGTTCTCCTTCTTTGTTGGGTCTTTGTGAGGTTTAGGTATGAGTGTGATTGTAGCTTCATAGAACGAATTTGGCAGTGTTCCTTCTGTTTCTATTTTGTGGAATAATTTGAAGAGAATAGGTATTAGGTCTTCCTTGAAGGTCTGATGGAATTCTGCACTAAAACCATCTGGTCCTGGGCTTTTTTTAGTGGGGAGACTTTTAATGACTGCTGCTACTTCTTGAGGGGTTATAAGACTGTTTAAATGATTTATTTGCTCCTGATTTAACTTTGGTACCTGGTATCTGTCTAGAAAATTGTCCATTTCATCCAGATTTTTCAGTTTTGTTTAGTATAGGCTTTTGTAGTAGGATCTGATGATTTTTTGAATTTCTTCAGTTTCTGTTG
>NW_021604630.1:4530565-4556617 GCF_004785775.1 Grammomys surdaster
TTCCCCTTAGCACTGCTTTCATTGTGTCCCATAAGTTTTGATATGATATGTCTTCATTTTTATTAAATTCTAAAAAGTCTTTAATTTCTTTCTTTATTTCTTCCTTCACAAGTTATCATTGAGTAGAGATGTTGTTCAGTTTCCTTGTGTGTGGGGGCTTTCCATTGTTTTTGTTATTATTAAAGACCAGTCTTAGTCCATGGTGATCTGATAGGATGCAAGGGATTATTTCAATATTTTTGTATCTGTTGAAGCCTGCTTTGTTACCAATTATATGTTCTATTTTGGAGAAGGTACTATGAGGTGCTGAGAAAAACGTATATTCTTTTGTTTTAGGATGAAATGTTCTATAGATATCCGTTAAATCCATTTGGTTCATAACTTCTGTTAATTCCACTGTGTCTCTGTTTAGTTTCTGTTTCCATGATCTGTCCATTGCTGAGAGTGGGGTGTTAAAATCCCTCACTATTATTGTGTGAGGAGCAATATGTGTTTGGAGCTTTAGTAAAGGTTCTTTTATGAGTGTGGTTGCCCTTTCATTTAGAGCATAGATATTCAGAATTGAGAGTTCACCTTGGTAGATTTTTCCTTTGATGAGTATGAAATGTCCTTCCTTATCTTTTTTGATAACTTTTGGTTGAAAGTCGATTTTATTTGAAATTAGACTGACTACTCCAGCTTCTTTCTTGGGATCATTTGCTTGGGTCTATTGGAAGATCACTTTCTTGCTTTTTCTATGTTGTAGTTTCTCTCCTTGTGTTGGAGTTTTCTATCTATTATCCTTTGTAAGGCTGGATTTGTGGAAAGATAGTGTAAATTTTGTTTTGTCATGGAATATTTTGTTTTTTCCATCTATAGTGATTGAGAGTTTTGCTGGGTATAATAGTCTGGGCTGGCATTTGTGTTCTCTTAGGGTCTGTATGGTATCAGTCCAGGATCTTCTCGCTTTTATAGTCTCTAGTGAAAAGTCTGGTGTAATTCTTATAGGTCTGCCTTTATATGTTACTTTGCCTTTTTCCCTTACTACTTTTAGTATTTTTTCTTTGTTTTGTTCATTTGATGTTTTGATTATTATGTGATGGGAGGTATTTCTTTTCTGGTCTAGTCTATTTGGCGTTCTGTAGGCTTCTTGTATGTTTATGGGCATCTCTTTCTTTAGGTTAGGAAAGTTTTCCTCTATAATTTTGTTGAAGATGTTTACTGGCCCTTTAAGTTGGATATCTTCACTCTCATCTATACCTATTATCCTTAGGTTTGGTCTTCTCATTGTGTCCTGGATTTCCTGGATGTTTTGTGTTAGGAACTTTTTGCATTTTCTTTGGCAGTTGTGTCAATCTTTTCCATGGTATCTTCTGCACATGAGATTCTGTCTTCTATCTTTTGTATTCTGTTGGTCATACTTGTATCTATGACTCTTGATTCTTTTCCTAGGTTTTTTTTTATCTCCAGGATAGTCTCCCTTTGTGATTTCTTTATTGTTTCTATTTCCATTTTTAGATCCTGGATGGTTTTGTTTAATTCCTTCACGTGTTTCATTGTGTTTTCTTGCAGTTCTTTAAGGGATTTTTGTGTTTCCTCTTTAAGGGCTTCTACCTGATTACCTGTGTTCTCCTGTATTTCTTTAAGGGAGTTATTTATGTCCTTCTTAAAGTCTTCATGAGAAGTAATTTTAAATCTGAATCCTGCTTTTCCAGTGGGAAGTGGTGTCCAGGACTTGCTATGGTAAGAGAACTGGGTTCTGATGAAGCCAGGTAACTTTGGTTTCTTTTGCTTATATTTTTGCACTTGCCTTTCACCATCTGGTTAACTCTAGTGCTACCTGCACTCACTGTCTCTGACTGGAGCCTGTCTTTCCAGATATTTTGCTTGTGTCAGAACTCCTCAGAGTCCAGATGTCTGTCTCTGTGATCCTGTGATCCTGAGCTCCTGGGTAGAAGAGCTCCTGGGACTCAGGCTTCCTCTGGGATCCTGAAATCCTGCTGCTCTGAGTGCAGTAGTTTCTCCGTTCCAAGTGCAGTGGTTCCTCAGTTGCTCTGAGTGCAGTGGTTCTTCAGCTGCTCTGAGTGCAGTGGTTCCACCACTGCTCTGCTGCTCTAGGAAGGTTCAGGATATGGTGTCTTCATGGGAGCAGACCTTCTAGGTATCTGCCCCAGCTAAAAGGCTATTATTGACCTTTCAGGAAGACTTAAACAAATCTTGCCTTTCAGCTCGTAGCTTGCATCTCTATCCCTATCATTGTGTTACATAAAGTGTTAGTCATACCCAAAACAAAATAAATACAAAAGCTAACAATCTTAGAGAAAAAAATGTTACAATGAAGCACTTTGTGCCTCGTCTTCACATTTTATGCTGGACACCTTAGCCACCTTAGAGAGCTCCTTAAAGATGCTTGAAGGATGATAAGTGGTGGAGTGTGAATGTGTTCTGCAGCCTGTCCTGAAGAGTGATCTGCTGTCTTAAAGGGCCAGAGCTATAGGACTTATGTGGGAAATGAAGAATATATATCATCTCAATGAAGAAGACATTATAACTCAAAATATACAACACTGTATCTGTATTAGGTTTTGTTGTTTTTTCCTTTTAAATTTATTGCAACCAAATTGCTGACAGAAGCACTTTAAGATTGGGGAAACTCATCCTGGTGTACAACTTCACTTCCTTGATGCAGGAATGTCATGGTGGACCCATAGCAACAGGAGTATGAGGTGAATTCATCTCACAGCTTGCTGGATCAAATAGAGAATTTAGGTCAGAAGAAAGTACATATCCATTTCAAGCCTCAGTCTCTGAAGCTTCTGCTAATGGGCTGTAATCTCAAAGGCTCCACCATTTCTGCAAATAGCACCACCATGTTTGGACCAAGAGCTTATAGGGGATATTCCCTATCTCCACATTCACTCAATAAAAATTCCCTGACTTCCTCTGCATGGGAGGGACAAAGCGGTAAATCTTTACTAGGAGGATACAAATGGAGCCATGCGGTAATGTTACTAGGCAAGAGCTGTCTCAGATAAAAGAAGACTTATCTGTGCTTGTTGGTCACATCCTTTGTGGTTTAAGGAAATCTTCCCAGGAGGTGATCTTGCAAAAGACTCATAGGCTGAAGCTGGTGGGACAGAGAAGGCAAACCCATATCAACTCAAGAATGCTAAGTCTGGATTTCTTTTCCCTAAGAAACAAATGCATTTCTTTTTCATTTATGCTGCACACTTGTCTATTTTAAAATAAAAGAACAATATCATGTGTCTGTGTTTGTCTGTGTGAGTGTCTGCCGTGTGTGCTCAAGTGCCCACCGTGACCAAAATAGGGTTTAGGTTCCTGGAGCTGGTATTGCAAGTGGTTGTTAGTTGTCTGGTGTGGGTCCTCGGAAATAAAATCCTGCTCCTGGAAGAACAGTAAATGTTAACTGCTGAGTCATCTCTCTAGGCCTCTTGTTTTATTTTGTTTTTATATGAATGCAAATCCTTAATTTTAAGTATAGACAAGAGCTGTAACAGGCATGCAAGCCCACACTGCAACACTGGAAACCAAGGTATCCATCGATACAGATTCTACCTTATTTAAACTTTTAAAATTCTGTTCATCCTGGATTGGTTTTGCATTACTTTTTATTTTTAAGATGTTGTCTTGGAATTCTTGCTCCTGGGAAGATGAAGTATAAAATGCTTTTCTCCATCCCTCCTACTTTATGTAATGGTAATTAGAAGGTAGACAGGCCAGGAATCTCAGGACTGGAGGAATGGCACTGTGAATTCTCAGGTTTATAATTAGTACATGGAAATGAAGCAGGAAAGTGGCTGGTACCAGTGGAAGCAGAAAGACAAGCCCATCCACAAAGGCTGCTTTTTTAGGAAAGCAATTCAGAACATTTTCCTAGAGAGTACTTACTATGTTTCTACCAGTGCTGGAAAAAATTAGTAGCTGCATGTCATCCAAGCCTGCAAGAGATGAGACCCATAGGAAGCAGCAACAGGGGTCCTCCACAGGAAAGGCAAATATAAAGCTAGGACTTTAAAATAGATTTGGGGGCTTTTAAAAGAGTTTTAGGTTCACAGCAAAGGTTACTTTAGGGTGAAGGTTTCATACTTGTCATTTGTTCCCACTGTGCCATGCATGGATGGGTTTTCATTGTAAGTATCCCCTGCCAGTGTGCTACATACCAGAGTGGGATGCATTAAATTACTTTATATCATTCCAGCAGTTGAAGTTCCATTGGTGCATCATCTTCCGGCATCTATGGATACAACAGTGTCACTTGGTTGAGAACATTCAGCCAGTTTTGGCAAATGTATGCCACAGTTGCTTGCATGCGTGATTCTATAGTGTAGACCAAGCTGTGAATCTTCTATATATGTGTGGGGTAGCCTAGGTCCAGCCCATGCTTGCTCTTAGGTTGGTGGTTCAGTCTCTGGGATTGTGGAAGGGTCCAGATTAGTTCATTCTGTTGGTCTTTCTGTGGCATCCTTGCCTCTTCTGTCTCTTTGTCCTTTCTATAACTCTTCACAAGATTCCCTTATATCCATTTAATGTTTGGCTGTGGGTGTCTGCATCTGTTTCCATTCGCTGCTGGGTGGAACCTCTCAGAGGACAGTTATGCCAGGCTCCTGTCTGCAAGCATATCAGAGTGTTAATATTGTCAGGGATTGGATTTTGTCCATGGGATGGGTCTCAATTTGGACAAGCCATTGGTTGGCCATTTCCTCTGTCTCTGCTGTCCATGTCTCTGCACATCTTGTAGGAAGGACACATTTTGGGTCAAAGGTTTTGTGAGTAGGCTGCTGTCCTTATTCCTCCACTGATAATCCTGCCTGGCTACAAGAAGTGGCCACTTTGGGATTCATATTCTACACTCTTAGGAGTCTCAGCGACAGTTGCCCTCATTTACTTCTGGGGGCCTCCCCCTCCCAGGTCTCTAGCACACCCTAGAGATGTGCCCCCTTCACCCATCATCTGCAGATTTCCATTCATTCTCCTGGCCCTTTGGCCCTCTTTTTTCTTTCCCCAAGCTTGATCCCGAAACCCACATCCTTTCTCCTCTGCATCCCCTCTCCCACTTAGTTCCCTCCCTCCATCTGCCTTCTATGGCTATTTTATTCCCTCCCTTCTAAATGAGATTTAAGCATCCTTGCTTGGGCCTTCCTTCTTGTTTAGCTTCTTTGGGTCTATGGAGTATAGTGTGATTATCCTGTACTTTATGGTTAATTTCCACTTATAAGTAAATACCTACTATGAATGACGTTTTGGGTCTTGATTACCTCACTCAGGATGATATTTTCTAGTTCCATCCATTTGTCTGAAAAGTTTGTGATGTCCTTGTTTTTAATGGTGGAGTAGTATTCCATTGTGTAAACGATTCACATTTTCTTCATCCATCCTTCAGAAGAGGGACATCTAGGTTGTTTCCAGTTTCTGGCTATTATGAATAAAGCTGCTATGAACAGAGTTGAGCAAGTGTCTTTGTGGGATGGTAGAGCATCTTTTGGGTATATGCCCAGGAGGGGTATGCTGGGTCTTAAAATAGAACTATTCCAAGTTTTCTAAGAAACCACCAAATTGATTTCTAGAGTGGTTGCACAGTTTGCACTCCCACCAGCATTGGAGGCGTGTTCTTCTTGCTCCACATCCTCGCCAGCATCTGCTATCACTTGAGTTTTTGATCTTAGCCATTCCAGGGAGTATGGGGTGTGATCTCAGAATTCTTTTGATTTGGATTTCCCTGAAAACCAAGTATATTGAACATTTCTTTAAGTGTTTCTCACCTAGACTTTATTTTCTAAATTCAGTGGCCTTTACTCCTTCAGGAAGATTGCTTGGCTACATTAATATGGGATTACTTTTGGTTCTTTCTCTTGTTCCAATGAGAGGTTCTTTATTATTATTATTATTTTTGCCAATGCTACATTGTCTTAATTACAGGACAGTTATAGAAAATATAAAATCCCCTGACGTTTTTCATTTCTACATAATTATACTACTATCATATTGATATTAACAAAATAGGATGCTGATGAATGGAGATTGTGCTGAATCTATGGAACAGATTTAAAAGGCCCTTGCATTTAATTTTATTTAAAAAATTTTTTGAGATAGCGATATAGCTACAACATCTCCCCCTTCCATTTCCTTAATCCAAACCCTCCCATAAACCTCCTTGTTGTTTTTTATATTCATGACCACTTTTCCATTAATTGTTGTCATATGTGTATATATATATATGTATATATATTATGGTCATATACATAAACATAGACACACACAAACATTGATACACACAGATATAGATGTACATAGACATACACACACATACACACAAATACACAAACACACACACATAGACATACATACACTCACATAGAAATATAACCTTCTCAGTTTCTATGTTATGTGTATGTATGTTTTCAGGACTGACCATTTGGTATTAGATAAACAATCAGTGTGCTCTTCTCTAGAGAGGACTATTTCTTCCACTCTCTGAGGTAGAGAGCTAAACAGAGAATTCACAACAGAGGAATCTCAAATGTCCCAGAAGCACTTAAAGAAATGTTCATCATCCTTAGTCATCAGGGAAACACAAATCAAAATGATTCTTAGATTCCATCTCATACCAGTCAGAATGGCTAAGAACAAAAACTCAAGTTAAGAATACATGCTGGGGAGGATGTGGAGAAAGAGGACCCCTCCTCCATTGCTAGTGGGATTGCAAAGCAGTAAAATCACTCTGGAAATCAATCTGGTAGTTCCTTAGAAAATGGGAAATAGTTCTACCTGAAGACCCAGCTATACCACTCCTGGGAATATACCCAAAGGATGTTTCATCATACCACAAGGACACATGCTCTGCTCTGTTTTGATAGCAACCTTATCTGTAATAGCTAGAAGCTGGAAACAACCCAGATGTCCCTCAGCTGAAGAATGGATACAGAAAATGTGGTTCATTTACACAATGGAATACTGCTCAGCTATTAAAAATGAGGGCATCACAAATTTTACAGGCAAATGGATGGAACTAGAAAGTATCATCCTGAGTGAGGTAACTCAAACTCAACAGGACATGCATGGTATGTACTCATTGATAAGTGGATATTAGCCAAAGAGTTCAGAATACCTGTGATATAACTCACAGACCTTACTTTCCTTCAGTGTTTGTGTGTGTGTGTGTGTGTGTGTGTGTGTGTGTGTGTGTCTGTGTGGAGAGTTGAGGCCTCATGGATAGTTCTCCCATCTTCCACTTTGGCATGTCTATTGGCATCGTCCTTGCTGGACTCATGTTGGAGAGACTTTAGGGGTGTGGCCTATGACCTTACTAGGAGACACATCCTCACAGCAAATTCTCTGATCTTCTAGATCTTACAGTCTTTCTGTTTACTCTTTCTCAATGTTCCCTAAGTATTAGGTGCAGAAGCATTCATTGGGACAGGGCTCTGTTACTCTCCATTTTTATTGGTTGTGGTTTTCTGTAGAGGTCTTCATCTGTTACCAAGAGATGATTCCTTGGTGAGGGGTAAAGACTATACTTATCTGTGAGTATAAGTACAAATGTTTAGATTATTGTTAGAAATGATATTTCTTTAGGAAAGTAGTAGTTGTAGCTTCTCCTCTCAGTATTCATTGCTTCACTAGCACTGAGTAATTAACCAGGTTTCAAGTACCTGGCATGGTTTCCCTCTTTATGAACAGGGCTTAAGTTCAATTACAGAGCTATTGTTTTTTAGTTACAGTCAAAGTATGTGTGCACTGCTGTACTCTTAGGCTTGTCTTGCCATGCTGGTTGTCAATGTGATTCATAGGTGACGTAACTCGGCAGGAGTGTTGGTTGCTGCCATCCCTTGTAAGCTTGTGTGGTGCCTTCTGATACCATGACAGCTACTAGTTCTCAAGATAGAGGCATTCAGGTCACTTCTAGAGCCCTCTGGACCTTGTGTCTGAAGTGCATGGTGTCCTCAGGAAAACACACTAACCTTCCACCTCTGGGGTCAAACAAGGGCAATAGAAGTATATATGTTTCTGTAGTTTCTTGAACAACCTGGCCAAGAGCTCAAAAGAGGTATTGAGGTTTTTGTTAGGTGTTCTATGGTAAGTCTTGGAGTAAGCATTGTCATCTCAGTTGAGAAGGGAGGGAAGGAGGGAGGGAGGAAGAAAGAAACTACAGGGTAATAGCCTTAAAGGTTTCCAAGTAGGACTTTGAAACTGCTTCTTCTGGTTTTGGTTGTTTGCTTTTTAAAAACACTTTAAGAAGGGTTGGCTCTCTAGCTTCTTTGAATGTCTGGGAGAATTCTGCTGTGAATCCATCTGACTTTGGATGTTTTTAGTTGGAAGAATGTTATTAGTTTACTCTCTAGAACCAGCTTATAAATTCATTAATTCTTCATATTCTTTTGTTTATGTTTCATTGATTTCTGCTTTGATTTTTATTATTTCTTGCTGTTGACTGGATAGAGTTTTGGTATATTCTTGTTTCTCTAACCCTTGACCTCATCACTATGCTATTTATTTGTATTCTTTTTGATTTATAAAATGTAGACAGCTAGAGTTATAAATATTCCTCAGAAGACTGACTGCAAGGTGTCCCATAGGTTAGTTCTGTTATTTTATTCATTTCCATTTAGTTCCAGGAAGCTTTTTTTTTTCTTTCTCATATTTCTTTCTTGACCTTTTAAAAAAATCATTCAGTAATGAGTTTTTTAATCTCCATGAGTTTGTATAGTTAGCACAGAATTTTAGTGGTCAATTTTAAATTTTATTACATTTTGGTCAGATAAGATACAAGGAGTGATTTCAATATTTTTGAATTTGTGAAGATTTGTTTTGTGTCCTAGGATGTGATCTAATTTAGAAAAGTTTCCATATGTTGTTGACTAGAATATATATTCTTTGATGTTTGGTGGAATAGTCTGTAGATATGAAATTAGTTTTAGTTTGAAGTCTATTTGTCAGATATTTTGATAATGACACCTGCTTGCTTCCTGGTCCCAGTTGATTGGAGCACTTTTATCTGTCCCTTTACTCTAAGGCAGTGCTTACCTTTAAAACGGAGATATATTTCTTATAGATAAAAGATATGTGGATTTTATTTTTTGATCCAATCCATTCACATTCAGTCAGCCCATATCTTTTGGCTGGAGAACAGAGACCATAGGTATAGTTTTTTTTTTTTTTTGTGGTGGTGGTGTTTGTGTTCTCAGTGATATTGTGTGTGTTAATAATTATGGTTTAATGTTTCTTCCCAGAGTCTCACTATGCTTTTTGCTTATTAAACACAAGGTGATCTAAAGGGAGGTGAAATATCCATCCTGAAGGGAAATCCTTAAGCTCAGGAAGTACACAACTCAAAGGGCTCAAGAAGTATCCATCCCATGTGTAGTCATCAAAGGTAGACGCTGATGTGGATGCCAGGAAGTGCATGCTGATAGGAGCCTGATACAGCTGTCTCCTTAGAGGTCTGCCAGAGTCTGACATATTCAGAGGTGGATGCTCACAGCTAACCATTGAACTGATGGGGTTCCCAATGGAGGAATTAGAGAGAAGACTGAAGGAACTGAAAAGGTTTGTGACCCCATGGGGAGAGCAACAATACCAACCAACCAGAGCTCCCAGAGTCAAAACCATCAGCCTGGGAGCACATAGGGAGGGACCCATGGCTCCAGCTGTATATGTAGGGGAGGATGGCCTTGTTGGGCATAGGTGGGAGAGGAGATCCTTGGTCCCATGAAGGCTGGATGCTGAGTGTGGGGGGAATTTGAGTGTGGGGAGGTGGGAGTGGGTGGGTGGGGACACACCCTCATAGAAGCAGGAAGAGGGG
The DNA here is from genome assembly GCF_004785775.1 of Grammomys surdaster. Classification (NCBI taxonomy): domain Eukaryota; kingdom Metazoa; phylum Chordata; class Mammalia; order Rodentia; family Muridae; genus Grammomys; species Grammomys surdaster. Next base: position 4,540,365 of record NW_021604630.1, read on the forward strand.
GGATGGGGTAGGGGGTTCCTGGGTGGGGAGGAGGTGGGGAAAGAGGATAACATCTGAAATGTAAATAAAATATCCAAAAAGAAAAAAAGAAGTTCCTAATACTGACTAGATGGACTAGGACCCTCACTGAGCATATATAAGCAGTAAGGACTGTCAAGAGACATTTGGAAAGGATCCTGGTTATCTAGAAGACTCCCAGACAAGGTGAGCTCCTTAGAAAAGGCTGAGCCACCTGGAGAAACAGAGACCAGCCAAGCTGCCTGGAAGATGTTCAAACTACCTAAGCAGCCCGGGAATGACATTTGTAACTATTTGAGCTGCCTGCGAGTTGTGTGGTACACTCCACACTTTCAGCTTTTGAGAATTTTGAGTAATTTCTTCTCTTGTAAGTAACCCTTTCTATACTTCTTTAGGTAACTCCAGGCTCATCAAGTTGAATTTGGATAGTATCCTTACTTTAGTCTCTCATCAGTTCCCTATTTAGAGTGACTAGACATTTGTTCATATACCTCCAGGAACAGTGTCACACAGCAGGATCTAATAGAAAGTACTGTCCTGATGTGTCATTGACAGGATTGTTTTGAATATTCATCTAGAGCCATAGCTTTGATCTTTGTGGTCTTCAGTGCTATTCTTCAATGCTTAAGTAGCATAACCACCGTTGATGCTTCTTTCCAAAATTTAGAATCCAGTGATTCTTTTTTGTATTTGGTATACAATGTAGTACACTTCCTCACTGATTCATTTTCTTGTTTGGAATTTAATAGACTCAGACTTTCAGTTGTTTAAAAGAGCTACTGGTTGACCTGTTACCTGATATCTGATTGGTGAGCCCCAAGACTCTCAGTTTGGAGATTACAGCCTTGAAATATTCTATCGGATTCTAAATCACTGTCAGTTACCCTAAATTCCAGATTTTATGAATGAAGCATTCATTTATGAAACACTACCTCAATCCCTCGAGATTTTATGCAGAGTTTAATGTGGATGAAAATAATAATGTGAGAGAAAGTCAGAAAAAAATAATCACCAAAGAACAGCAGATACCAAGCATCCTGGGGCCTTTTCGGTGAAGGATATACAGGGAAAAAAGACATTTCAGATGGAGATGCAGAAGATGCATCAGCAACAGGGAGATGGTAATGATGCTAACTAAAGTGTGTCCTATCAGGAGAGGCTACAATCAGTAAAAGAAATTACTATTTTCTTCTCCACTCTAATATACTGAGGAAGTATGTCTTTTCTCAGTAACACATTACCTCATAGAGAAGATATGATAAGAAAGGTACTGGCATGAGAACAAATTCAGAAGGAGGCATTGGCAGAAATTTATGGAACTGGCATAGCCATAAGAATACTTTTTGGAGGTTAGTATGAGTGCAAGATATGCAAGACAGAGAATCCTTGCTAGGACCTAGAGAAAATCTACTTCCTCTGTGACATCTACTCTCTTCCCACAACCAAGAGAAACCATTCCTCCGCATTTGATGCTTACCTGACCGAAGTTCACTAATGTTCACTAATTTCCCAGTAGACTGAGTTCGTTGAGAGTAAGAAACAGCTCATTTCTTTTTTGTTCATGATTATTTTTTTATGTAGTAAGCAACCAATAAATAAGTGTTTATTTGAAACAAAAAATTTTCAGGAAGAGTTGTAGTCTTGTCTAAGGTATGTGTTGTATTATATTCTGAGTAAAAAGCAATAGAAAGGAACAAATGGAAATCTCATTATTCTTGTTATTATGTCTGTAAAGATATATGTAGCTCTATCGTCTATGTGTACTTCATATATTCACATGTCTCATCCATACCTATCAAAATGCAGAACTGAATACAGAAACTCATATTTTCTAGTTGGAGAAGTTTTTTTTTTTTTATTATTTTTCTGGTCTTCAATTTCATTATCTTTGAACTAATGGGGTTATAGCAATGGTTTGTAATCCTCATTGATTATGAAAGCCACTTATAGCTCATAGGATGTAGGATTTTGAATATGCTAATCAAGTATGAAGAAAGCATATAGCCTTGTGTTCACAAAACTGTTTACATACTAAATGCATGTGAACCTCCCTAGTGCAATTTTTCACAGGCTAAAACCTCTGAGACACAGAAAATCATGCAGATGCTGATTCCTCGTAAAGCATTAATCCTTCAGCAATCAGAGAGCATGGAATGAGTGTGTGGCAAGTGTCAGGAAGCTCACAGCAGGGGTGGTGTCATAGGAACCTATCTAGCGCACTACTGATGACTCACCACTAGGGGGAACTGTAGTAACATAGGCTGTGTTCATGTTAACTGTGGGAGTTGTGACAGGCGGCATTGACTTATCTTCGTTTCTCTGAAGTGGTGAATGTGAGGTGAGGAGAAACTGATTGCAGAGTGCCACATTATCTCTTCTAGGAGAATACATGATCTGTACCTGGGAATAGAAATCTCCAACTTCGGAGAATTACGTAACTTTTGCAAACCTAGTATTTTGCGCTGTTCTTCATTTATACTGGCTAATCTTCCTTTACACTAACTTGGGAATATGAAAAAGTTGATTTCAATTTACATTTTTGTTAAGAAAATAATTCAATACCTAGAAAAATACAGAAGCTTAATGAACATGGCAATACATGTAGTCTTGATCTGATCATTTGTTAATATTTTGTCATATTTATTTCATTTTAATCTAGGTTTTTCAAAGAAAATTATAGCTATGCTGAATTTGGCCATCAATTTCCCCAGGAAACATTTCCAAGAAACAAAGCTTCCAAAGTAACTGCACAATACTATTATTGCACAATTACTAGTTTAATGTAAATCGATACCAAGTTCACACTGAAAAGGTCTCCGTTCTGTCCCAAATATATGCACACATGCATATACTCACACCTAATTTTACTTTGTAGCTAAAAGAACTGCAAAAAGGAGACTTATAATAAATTGGAGAAAAGGAATTGGAAATCTGGAACCTTTGGAAAATTTCCAATCATAATAAATGCTAAAAGGAGCCCAATTAAGTAAGGTTAAGTTTTTGTTTTAAACACACACACACACATACTGTAAAAACACAATCTGAAGGGACAGTATCTGATTCAGGTAAGGTATATGCTAGAAAACTGTCAAGCAATGTCTGTAAAAGCTTATGAGAATATAAATGAAGAATTTATGTTCTAAGAAAAAGTTATGTGCTAGAAATCAAACATCAAATAACTCTCCGACAGAAGTGAATGTTTTAATCCAAGAAGAGAAGTCCCTAAGCTTGGTTATGTCAACAGAAACTCACCAAACAAAAATACAAAGGGAAGAGAAATGAGAAAGTCAACTACAGAACATCCCAAAGGTACAGGACAAATGAAAGGTGTAACCACCACGTAAGTGTGCCGTTCAGCAGAAGACATAAGTGAAGGATGGGAACATTGTTCAAAACTGGTGACAGACAACATCACAAATCTAAGAAGCTCGGAGAAGATCAAACCAGATAAAACACCATAGAAAATGTACCTGTAGGCGGGTCATATTCAGAAGGGAGAGAAAGGAGGGAGGGAGGGAGAAAAAAGAGGGAAAGCGGGGAGGAGATTTATTGGGAAAATGTTCAAACCACAGACAAATAAAACATTATATTGTGGAATAAGGATGTGAGCCGCAGTGAGCTTGCCAGAGTATGCTGAATACCTAAAGTGTTGACGGGAACATACCCATCAATCTTAAATTATATTTTCAGCAAAAAATATATTATCCTTCAAATGTGAAAAAAAAGACTGTCTCAGATCTCGGGTGTAGCTCACTGGTAGAGTGCTTACCTAGAAGCCCTGGCTTCTTTCCTAGCACCACAGAACGAAACCAAACCAAGATAGGAAAAAGCAAGCAAGATTTTTTCTTAGACTAATGAATGCTTGGGGGTCTGGGAAGGAGTCTTTACTAGCTGACCAGCTTACTGAATAATGTTAAGAGTCTAAATGTGACCAAAATATATTATTATACTAGTATAAAATTTTCAAAGAGTAAATTACATTAACAAGTTGAAAAAAATCCTCTTCAGTGTTAAAGAAAATTATATAGTCTACATCTTTGAATTCATGTGAAAAAAATAATAATCACTGAAGAATTAGATAAATGTAAAATAAATCTTTTACTCTTTTTACTTTTAATTTTTAACCATTTGTTTAGAACACTGAACATAACAGTTTTCTGGCAGGAATGATAATTTCCATGACTCTGTAATCTGATGCTTGTACCATATGTAAAGCAAAACAGCACTGCCCTTCTGCAGAGGAAACATCCCAGCACACGCACTAGGAGTCTGAAACTGCAGATAGGTTAAAAGCATTTTTGTCTTATACATCTCAATGTGACATGAAGCTTAATTTAAAAGTAGACTCAATAAAAGATTAAAAACTGGGAGAGGGAGAGGGAGAGAGGGAGAGAGAGAGAGAGAGAGAGAGAGAGAACAAGTACTGTAATACCAGCATAGCAGTCCTGATACCTAGATGGCTACTGTGTAACAAGTAGGAGGGTAATACATATAATGTGAGTACACTGGACAAATGTGTGATATGGCCACAAATGGGGTGGTCCAAAACACTGTGAGATTTCATTGTATCACTCAGAATGTTTCATCTACATTTTATAAATTATTTCTGTATTTTGTTTTGCTTAGTATTTTTGAATCTCATCGCACAAAGGGTAATTAAAATCACAGAATATAAAAATAACTAGGCATGAATGGTATAATTTTATGTTTCTGTGTTTTTTTTATTGTTTTGTTTGTTTTGTTTGTTGATTATGTTTGCTTGGTTTTGAGACAAGGTCTTGCTACGTAGCCCAAGCTGGCTTCAAACCGTCAATATTATATAAATTTTAGGATATCAGGTGAATGTTACTGTACCTTGTTTCTTTAGTATTTTTGGAAATTAACATTTATTAGTTAGTATACGTCGTTATAAATGCAAGGGTAGCAACACATATTTTTGTAGTCATACTAAAAGACGAAGAACAGAATCATAACTTCTCATGTAAAGCAGTGGCAGGAGAGAAAAAGGCAAAGCGAGTGAAAACATTTGCGAATATAGTAGCTATTGAGAGAGTTATATCAGTAAATGATGTACATGTGGACAGTCTAAAAATACCGAGTAGTAGACAAGAGATTCAGAGTGTACTGACAAAATGCTCAGTTATATGATGTATATGACAAACCTCTTTATAAGTATGATGAGTCCCCTAAGTAAAATGAAAAGGATGGGAAAAATATACCATGTTAACACCGAAAGAAATAGCCATGAACTAGCTGCACTAAACTCATATAAAACACAAAGTCTATTTTAGCTTAATTTTATAAAAGACATGCTGCCTGGCTTTGGTCATGTATTTCAGAAGCTGTCTTTTCTTCATTAAATTGCTTTGTTCCTTTTAAGTCGCCACTTTCTTGTACTTTTGCCATTCTGTTATGAGCTATATTTTATATCAGTGTTCAAAATATTAAACTAATAGCAGAGAGTCCTAACTATCATTGCCTTGAAACTGTGTTTTGTGAGTCCCAAAACTTAACTCCATTTGTTGACCTTGAGTTTGATGGTGAGATTTCATATAAACCATTGAATCACATAAAAATTACATATGATTGAGCTTTATTTTCTTTTTTTAATTGAAAACAGATTTCTTTTTTATACAATATTTATTTTTTTCCCAGATTCTCCCTACCTCCCCTCCCACCCAACTCCATCCCTTTCTTTTCTTAGAGAACAAATAAGCAAATTAAAACAGTAATAATACAAAGAAAAAAACCAGGAGGAACATAAACACACATGCACACACACACACACACACACACACACACACGCACACCACAACAAAACACAACAAAAATCAAAATCCATAAAAACAAAAATCAGAAACCATAATATACAAATAAAATAGCACTAAGTTAATGTCTTAGTTAAGGTTACTTTGCTATGAACAGACACCATGACCAAGGCAACTATTATAATGGACAAAATTTAATTCAGGCTGGCTTACAGTTTCAGAGGTTCAGTCCACTACCATCATGGCAGAAAGCATGGCAGCATGCAGCCAGACATGGTGCTGGAGGAGCTGAGAGTTCTACATCTTGATCTGAAGGTAACCAGTTGACTGTCTTCCTCAGGGAGCCCCAGGAGGCTCCTTTGCATTGAGCAGAGCTTTAAAGCCCACCCCCACAGTGATGCACTTCCTTCAACAAAGGAACACCTACTCCAGCAAGGCCACACATCCTAATAGTGCCACTTTACATGGTTCAAGCATATTCAAACCACCACAGTTAAAAAAAAAAACAAACCCTCGAATACCATTGAGTTTGTTTTGTGTTGGTCATCTACTGCTGGCAATGGGACCTGCTCTTAAGTGTGGTTTTTATACCCAGTGAGACTCCATTGTAGAAAATAATTTTTGTTTTGCAAGGGGCTTTTAATTGAAAATACAATCAGAAAAAAGAAGAAGCTACCTAACCAAGACAATATCTTGAATTAACAATCACTTGCAAAAGAAGCTAAGGGCTCAAATGATCCTACAGAGAATTTTGGAACTTGGTTTTCAAATACATAGTGGGTCAGGGGCAAGGAATTCTTTTTGTACTAAGTCAAGACAAGGGACCCTTTATGCTCCTAACAGCCAATGTTGCCTAAAGTGCTACTGCCTGAGAAGGGTCACAATCTTGAACAAAGACCCAGTCAGTAAGCAGCCTCTTTTCCCATAGGTGAATACATCTGCATTAGTTGGATCAGGGTGCAGCACTCTTTTCAGGTGGTCATTGGTCCTATAATGGAAAGCAGTAAAGGTTTTAGCAGCTCTTCTCTAAGGGCAATCACAATTTCTCTAAGAGAAGGCAGCTCTGAGCATCCAGATGTATTATTTCCTCCAGTTTTAGATGCTAAGAAGGAGAAATGAGTGAACACAACAGTTATCACAATACCAAATTCTCCTGGTCTAGTTGAGAAATCACTTAAGAAAGACGGGTGAAAACCAGAAGGCATTGTTAAGATTTCAGCAGCATCGTATTTAGTTTCTGGGGTGAACACCAGAGGCATTACTATCATGTTAGTAGCAACGCATTCAATTCCTGGACTAGAAGAGGAAAGAAAACTAAATATATGTTTGGAGTCAACAGTATATATTTTTAAATGAAGTAGTTGAGGAATCCAGAGGACTTAGCAGGATCTGTATCATCTTGTCCAGTTAATATGTTCCCAATGTGTAAGAGTTAATTGGACCTTGTCACTTTAAGACTTTTCTCACTTGGGTCTTGAGATCAATTTATAGATGTGAGCAGCCTTGTCCATACACAGAATACTGATACTGTCCACCAAGAGAAAAGACTGTCACAAATAAGACCTTAACACAAGGGACTGTCAGACTCTCACAGCTACAAAGCATAGAAACCAGAATTAGGTCTGTGATCGTGTTCCAGCTAGGATGAATGCAGTAACACATATATTGATTGACCCCCTCCCTTAGCTTTGCAGTCTGTGTGCTGTAGGTTAGAGGCAGTCTGATTTGTCTCTGCTCTCTGTAATCCAGACAGAGTCCCTTGGCCCTTGAACAGCATGCTGAGGAGAGCAGAGTGTGTCATAAACAGTATGGCATAGGCATAGCACTAGGGCAAGGCTGAAATCCTATTCTGTCTCATGTTCCACATGTGAGAGATGCAACTCAGAGCCTCAGTGTCTGCTGTCTTAACACGAGGAATGGGAAACAGTGAAATGGGATGGTTCCAGCTCTGGGATCACCTGTCTGTGCTTGGATTACCTGAAAATTAACTTTCACTAGCACTGGCCAATGTAGTCTACATTTAGCCATTTTTAAAATGAAGTATTGTTAGCTTCAGTTTGTAAAATTAATCTATAACTTATAGGAAGAAGTTTGGGTTAAAACACTTAGAAAAGAGAGACAAAAGAAAAAACTTAAAGCTGAAATTAGGGGTGATGGAATAACCGGGACCAGGGGTGGTAATATGGCTAAACTTGGTTGTTAACTTGAGGACATCTGGAATCAATTAAACCAAGCAGCTGGGCACACCTGTGAGGGACTTAGCTGACCTATAAAGAAGGACGTGGAAGAAGGAAGCTTTTGCTTTTTTCCTGCTTGCTCTCACCCTCAGTGGCATTTTGTCTATCCTGTTGAGGCATCATTTGCTGAGATTAGAGGATACTTATTCCAGTATAGCACGAAGACCAGCAGCTCTTTAGAAATCCTCCAGGACTCCGATACCAGATTGGTCCTGCTGAGACATCCAGTCTCCTGGACTGAAAAACTACCAGATCTTTGGCCTTTCCAGAAGACAGCCACGGATAGACTATTAAGACTGTAGGCTGTAAGCCATTTTCTTCCTATAGAGAACCCTGACTAATACATGTGGCATCTCTTTAACCTAAAACCTATGTTTAAAGAAACTGAAGGGTGCCGTGCTGGACATTGTAGGGATCTCCAGCTGTCATCAAACTGTGCCTATAGGGAGGAAATGAGGAGAACATAGGTCCTATAGGAGAGTTGAGTAGCACCACCCAAGGCCAGCTGTCTTCAGATCACTATTATAAAATTCAGACATTCCTACCTCCAGATTTGACCAAAAAGTATAAACCATGAGTAGAAAGCTCCTACTAACATAGACCTCCAAACTGGGAATGTGGGTATAGTTCTGTGGTAGAGCATTTACCTGGCAAGTATGAAGCTCTGAGTTTGCCTCACAGAGCAAAGGCAAACAAACAAACAAACAAACAGACAGACAGACAAAAAAACTCAAACAAATGGAAGGGAGGGAGGGAGGGAGAGAGGGAAGAAGAGATAGAGAGAGAGGCAGAGAGACACAGAGACACAGAGACACAGAGACACAGAGACATAGAGAAAGACAGAGAAGCAGAACATTTCCATAGCCAGAAAATAAAATTTCCAGCAGATGCACTGACTTTCATAATTTGTTTTTCCCCCCATTTTATTTCTTACAGTTTGCAAATTCTCTGGCCCTCAATTTTTTGAACTTAATATGCTATGGCTAGCATTATTTGAAAATATGATTTTTTTCTATTGGACACTTGCAAATTTTTATTTTTATCCCTCACCAATAAAAAGATCTTTCTACAATTTCTTAGGCTTGTTTCACCTGTTATATCCTTATAAAATGAAGAATTTCCGTGCTTCAATCCACTACACTCTATGGTACTGGTTTAATGCTTTACCCCTTTAAATGAAGGACCTTAGGAATGTACACATCTTCCTTTAAAAGCAGTTCGGAGAGGCTCTCTAGAAGCAAAGTCATCCACCCAAGGAAGCATCCATGTTAGGAGTTAAAGATAATAAAACCTATCTGTCCAACTTGGATTGCCAGCCCTCAACTCACTAAGGACTTTTGTTAGTATCCCATAATTACTAGAAGTTCTGGGGTTCATTTTGTCACAGCACACCTTCTATAGCACCTGAACCTGCGCGTCTCACCAAGTTTGCAAGAAATATAAGTCTTGTCTTTTAGCAGCTTAATATAAAGGATAAATCTGAAACTGATTCACCCAGAACATCACTGCTAGTGTGTCTGCTCAAAAAAAAAAATCCCAAAACTACAGCATAATACAGTTTTTATGAGCCTGGTGACTAAAATTCCATTTTATGTTTCAGCCAAAAGGGATGACAAACAATCTTGTCAACAAGTTCATACAAACCAGATACAGAACTTTATGTAAACTCCGATTATGTTGCCTCAGCTTTACAGAAATTTCCATTCCAGGAAGCATTTGCCTTATTACTAATAAACAGATTGGCTTTCCAATATGGGTTATAAATAATAAAGTTGATAAATTGCCCTCTTTTTTCTTTACTCCTCAACTACCCTGCACCCACGCAGTCTGGTTACTATGCAGCTTATAATAAAATTCGTGTGTGTTGCTTCATTCACATTTCTGCATTATTTTGTTTCTGTTCAAGTCAGTGAATAGAAGACAAATTTACATTATGATAAGAGCCTGGGCAGATGCTATCCATAATGCTAAGTACTTGGCACATGCAGAGATGTGTTTTTCTCTTTGGGGAACAGGATTGCTCATCTCTTTTTACTGCAGAGTGGCAATGCTTATTGTGTCTCAGCGAAAGCTCAGAGCCCTTTGTTGGGTAATGTGCTCCGCCACAAATGTTACATGCTTTCTGATGTCTCTCAGCACCATCATCTATGCCTTCAGTCTGTGTGGCAAAGAAGTTCAAATTGTACAGCTCTGGCCACCTCATCTTACCCACATTCCATAGGGTCTCACCATTCCAAAGACTTGGTTATTCTTAAAATAAGCAGGAAACAGGTTGAGTTGGAAAAAGAGGGAAGTGATGTTTTACAGTCTACCCTTCTCTTGTGTTGTCTAAACTTAAATTTAAGCCCAGATGACATTCTTGATATTTCCAGGAAATGTGCTTACCCACACTTGGGGGCTGTCTTCACCCACTCTCCATCCTCATTCCTCTCTGATTACCAGTAAGTAGGGAATAGAAAACTGTTTTGATTTAATAACTTGAACTCATGAAGTACTTGAGGGAGCTAATGTAGAGATCTTGGGATTTTGTGCTCCTGTATGGAGATACTGACAAATGAGCCTGCCTTTCTTTCTTTCTTTCTTTCTTTCTTTCTTTCTTTCTTTCTTTCTTTCTTTCTTTCTTTCTTTCTTTCTCTCTCTCTCTCTCTCTCTCTCTCTCTCTCTCTCTTTCTCTCTCTCTCTCTTTCTTTCTTTTTTTTTCAATTTTAAAAGTCAGAGATATTACTGACCTAGAAATGTAGAAGTTATGCCCGGTTCTTCCTCCCAGTCCCACGCTCCCAGACTGAAAAAATATTTACAAATGCCTTGCCTATATAGCCAGGCTCCTCTCTGACTAGAATCATAACTTGAGATAACTCATTTATTTATTTTAATCTACACTTTGCCACATGGTTGGTTGGTTACCTGTGCTCAGGTACCATGCGTCCAGCTCCTCACATCTCAGGTGGATCGTCTGGTGCCTGGCTCTTTCCCAGAATTCTTTTCCTCTTAGATGTCCTGCCTTCTATTCCCTGCCTAAGCCAGAGGCCATACATAGGCTTTTTAACAGGCGATGCCTCCATACAAGACACAAGATATTCTCTCTACATAGAAATGAGAAAGCTATTGGCTCAAACTTTTGCCAGTAAAACATATTAAATAAGCTTTTATGGAATCTGTTGTCTAAAAAATGTAAGAACATATTAAATACATTGTTCACTTTAGCTATAATGACTTTAAGGCATTAGTTAGGTGTGTGGTACAGAGTACACATGAAAACAACAATTAAGTTTAGGCTAGAGAACTTTATTTACTGTCTAGTTCTGTATCTACTAGTAAGATGGTTACAACCACGTTATCTATGTTTGTTTGTAACGAAAGCACAAAGAGACATCACTCACAAGCCATTGCATTAACATAAAAATGAAAAAAAGAAAAAAAATGACATATTTACTGGTAGAGTGGTCAGACTAAAACCAATATTCCCTTTGGTCTAAGTATTTTCACATAAATGACTGATAAGTTGTTATTCAGAAGAATTATAAACTGCTATTAGTGACTCGGGTTTTAAATCTTGCCAAGTGGATGGCAGCGAAAGTACAATCTGCCCAAGTTAATAAAATGAAGCTAAAGCTGTACTTAAAGGAACACATTAAAAGGGATGTCAAGGTGGCTTAGTGGGTAGAGGAGATGGCTGAGCATGCCTGGTGACCCGAGTTTGATCCCCAAGAGCAGATGAGGGTGGAAGGAGAGAATGGGCTTAAGACAGCTGTCTATGATTTTCACACAATGCCATGGCATGTTCTTGCTCCCACAGACACTCCATATTATAATCTATTTTAAAATTAAATAAAAAACCCACAACAAAGAGAAACTATTTGGGAATCAAAATCCGTATGTTAGAGAAAGGGCAATGCAGTCCTGGTGAAGAAAACAGGAAGGAAGGATGAGAGTGAACTTAAAAGAATGAGAGCAGTTACACAAGAGTTACACAAACAACATGTTTAGTTTTCAGAAACATTTAGAGAAAAGAAAGCATTACGTCTAGTGGAAGTGGAAAGATAGTATTAGTATGGAAACTACAACTATTTAAAAATCAGATATTTTAAAACTAATACGTAAACAAAATTACAATTTTATTCTACACGGTCAAATAGTTTAAAGAAATGGAAACATACCAAATTCTTAAGACGATAAGAAAAATAAAGTGTATTATATAGTGCTTTATTTATATGATATTACAATACTTTTGACATATATTTTTGATAATCACATGAAAAGATTATAGATTAATAAATTATAAGGATAAAAATTCAATGAAATATTAGCCAGCCTTCAATAACTATCTATGAATAATTTATAACTGAAATTTAATTTTTGTTAAAATTATATGCTTGGCTTAACATTAAAAAGCAAATCAATAGGACTACCTATACAAACAAAAAAATAAACAAAACCAAAACCAATAGATTTACCTCAAAAAATGGGGGGAGAGTGATTTTAATCAATGAGCATTATAATAGAAAATAATCTTTTAACCTGAAAGTGATGTAGGAAAAATGTTTGCAGTTTCATCCTACAGGTGGAAGAGATATTTCTATTTGTTGTCAATATGTGACCAAATCTAAGGCATGAATGTAGCTCCAAAAATAAGATTTAAGAATTTGAAAAAATGAACAAAATTGGATTTATTTATATGAAATCTTTGTGGTTGTATAATAGTCCAAGGAAATAAAAGAGAAGCTAAGGGAATAAGCTAGTTTAATCATGTCACTCAGCTCAAGATCAACCTGCAGGAATAAATTATTCATCTGTGCATCACTTTACAGAGGTTCATTTGAAAGCTACAAAAATGCTATCGGTCACAGCAAAAACGGACACAGCAATTTAAGACTAGATCGAACAAATGGGTGGGGCTCCTCCACTGGATCCTGTTTCCTGAGATTAATTTTAGAAGACTCAAAGAAGGAAATGAACTGACTGTGTCCCAGACTAAGGGTTCCATGACCTCATTTCTGCTACAAGTTAGTCCTTCCAGTACACAGATGTCTTGAATTTCCAGGGGACTTTTATTTTGTTTTTCTTCTCGTTGGAAACAACATTTTGTCTTAAAAATAATACAGAAAGTATAAGGCCCAGAAGAATTTACAATGAATAGAGATAGATAGATAGATAGATAGATAGATAGATAGATAGATAGAGACTCAGAGACACCAGAAAGGTGAAAAGCTTTAATAGTTACAGTTAGAACAGAGTGTTTTGAATTCAGAAGAAACAAGCAGCCAGACGGTACATGTCAATGAGTTACAAAACCTAACGCCCACATTCTCACTGGACATAGAAAAAAGTATCGCTTTAAAGAAATGGAACTAAGGTAATCTTTTCTGGCTTTCAGAAAAACATTTAAGGTTAATTAGAAATGAACATGGGAAAATGTGTCTCATCACATACTTCATGCCAAGCTCGGGTCTAACGGGGCTGTAGATCTGAATGTGAATAACATAATTTCTGATTACTTGATAAAACACAGGACTATGACTTCATAATCTAGACTAAACAAGGCTTCTTTTAAAATTCCTAACTATATAAAATGATTTAAAGAGGAACATTTATTAGATTAAACATTTTAATAACTATTGCTAACTCTAAACTTGAACATCAAATCACCAGCTTCAGAATGTAGGAAGATATTTGCAACACATAATTTAATTAAGAGATTCATACTGAAAATTAATTGGAAAATATTTAATGGGGAAAAAAGGCAACTGTTTTAAAAGAGCAATCCACAAAAGGGCTATGAATATGACCAGTGAATGTATCAAAAGTTATCCAATGTCTCCATGAGTGTGGACTCAATCTTCAATAATATCCTACGAAGCAAGGGCCACGTCTAACTATCAATTTAATTGGATTAAAAACACCTAGGGCATTTGTTAAGCATCATCAAGTGAGTTGTGAAGATGCTTATAGATAGGTTTAACTTAAGATGAAAGACCTACCCTGAATATGGGTGACACCAGGTCAGGGTCCCAGACTGAATAAAACTAGAGAAAGGAGAAACTTCGCTGAGTATTCTCTTTTCTTTGATTGGTTTTCTTTGGTTGGTGCCAAAGACCAAGCTGCTGCCCACGCTATGCCGTCAACGTCATGACTGACTGCATCCCAATGCACTGTAAGTCAGAATGAACCCATCTTCCCTTTACATGCTTTAAACGAGGTATTTAACAACAACTATAAGAGAAGGAACTAGTGTGCCCCACAAAGGCTAAAATGAAAAGTTTTAAAATTCCAAGTGTTGGCATAGATACAGAACAAATATAATCCTCATTAACTTCCGGTAGAAGTATGAATCCAAGCAATCATTTTGTTTTAAATCTGGCAATATCTAGTAAAACTGAATTCAAGCACCCCAGGACCAAACCACCCCATTCTTATGTAAATACTTGGCATGAGCACATGAATGTGGATTTTTATAATCATACTATTTGCAAAGCCCTAAAGGTAGAAGAAAATCTTAATGCCAACAGAAACAAAATAAGAAAATTAATACACTATGGCATGGTAGCACATGTGTGCAGTGGAGTATGAGAAATAAAGAGTGAACAGTCTCTGTGTAACAGTACAGGTAATATAACATGTAGTGATTATCATATGGACAGTATAACAACTGAAATAGCCAATTGTCAAAGGAATATAGTATATCATAATTTTCATAAGAAGTTTAAAAGCAATCAAAACTAATGTGTGACATTACTTGTTAGAAGAATGATTGATTGGGCACAGGGGAAAAGTTCCTGAACAGAACTCCAATGGCATATGCTCTAAGATCGAGAATTGACAAATGGGACTTCATAAAATTGCAAAGTTTCTGTAAGGCAAAGGACACTGTCAATAGGACAAAACGACAACCAACAAATTGGGAAAAGATCTTTACCAATCCTTCATCTGATAGAGGGCTAATATCCAATATATACAAAGAACTCAAGAAATTAGACTCCAGACAACCAAATTACCCTATTAAAAAATGGGGTATAGAGCTTAACAAAGAATTTTCAACGGAAGAAACTCGAATGGCCGAGAAGCATCTAAAGAAATGTTCAGCATCCTTAGTCGTCAGGGAAATGCAAATCAAAACAACCCTGAGATTCCATCTCACACCAGTCAGAATGGCTAAGATTAAAAACTCAGGTGATAGTAGATGCTGGCGAGGGTGCGGAGAAAGAGGAACACTCCTCCATTGTTGGTGGGACTGCAAGATGGTGCAACCACTTTGGAAATCAGTCTGGCGGTTCCTCAGAAAATTGGACATAGCATTACCCGAGGATCCAGCTATACCACTCCTAGGCATATACCCAGAAGATGCTCGAACATATAACAAGGACATATGCTCAACTATGTTCATAGCAGCCTTATTTATAATAGCCAGGAGCTGGAAAGAACCCAGATGTCCTTCAACTGAGGAATGGATTCAAAAAATGTGGTATATTTACACAATGGAGTATTACTCAGCTATTAAAAACAATGAATTCGAGAGGTTCCTAGGTAAATGGATGGAACTAGAAATTATCATCCTGAGTGAGGTAAGCCAATCACAAAAGAAGACACATGGTATTCACTCACTGATTATTGGATATTAGCCTAGAACCTTGAAATGCCCAAGATGCAACTCACAGGCCACATGAAGCCCATAAAGAAGGAAGACCAAGTGAGGGTGATTCGGTCCTTCTTAGAAGGAGCAACAAAATACTCAAGGGAGCAAATATGGAGACAAAGTGAGGGACAGAAACTGAAGGAGGGGCCGTCTCAAGACCACCCCACCTGAGTATCTATCCCATGTGCAATCACCAAAGGTAGATGCTGATGTGGAAGACAGGAAGTGCATGCTGATAAGAGCCTGATATGGATATCTCCTCAGAGGCCTTCAAGAGTCAGACATATTCAGAGGCAGATGCTCACAACTAGCCATTGAACTGATCATGGGGTTCTCAATGGAGGAGTTAGAGTGAAGACTGAAGGAGCTGAAAGGGTTTGTGGCACCATGAGGAGAGCAACAATACCAACCTACCACAGCTCCCAGGGTCTAAACCACCAGCCTGGGAGCACTTAGGGGGGGATCCAGGGCTTCAGCTGAATATGTAAAAGTGGAGGGCCCTGCTGGGCATAGGTGGAAGAAGAGAACCTTGACCTCATGAAGGCTGGATGCCCCAGGGGGTGGGAATTTTGAGGGTGGGGAGGTGGGAGTGGGGGGGGG
>NW_021604630.1:4556717-4568927 GCF_004785775.1 Grammomys surdaster
AAAAAAAAAAAAAAAAAAAAAAAAAAAAAAAAAAAAAAAAAAAAAAAGAAGAATGATTGATTTGGAGAAAAACTCTTCCCTGGGATGGAGCATGAGGAAAGTTTCTGGATTTGGAATTATTATCTATTTTTTCATCTGACTGTTAGTTACATAGATTTACACATATTTAATGTGTGAAAAATATTGTCTATATGAGTAGTTTGGTAGATGAGTAAATTTTATGCTTTTCACACATTAATAAAAGAATTCAGGCCAACAAAGCAGGCACGCAAACTTCAGATCTTTACTCTCTTGCCTGGTTTAAGCAGGTCCTGGGGAAGCACACTGCTTTCCTACTTCCTGTGCCCTCCCTTAGCCCTTCCGCTAAGCCGATCCCAATACCTAGAAACACATTTTACTCTGAACCTTCAGTGGGTACATTATGCAAACTGCTGCATTTTCTTAAATATTTTTTTTTAATAGGAAGACAATATCTCATCTGATCCAACTTAAGAAAATTTCTCTTAGAATCTTCATACAGGCTAAAATGTAATTAAGAAACTTCTGAGCTCCAGTCAGCACTCAAGGGGAATGAACAGAAACAACTGGGGCTGAAACTGGAGCTCAGTAATTCTCAGTCACCACGTCACAAAGTATCAAAAGCCTTCCTCAGTAGAGACAACTGACTTCACTATCTTAATGTATATTTCTGATTGCAAAACGAAGGCATGAGAAAATGAACCTTGATCAGTTAGTCTTACAGCTTTGTTTCCAATCTTGTCAATTCTGCCATGGTAGAGTGGTGACATAGGGATGCAGTTATCTCAGAGAGTAGAAAGTAGATCTTTGTGGATTATGTCTGGCGCCGTCAATGACTCAGTGACATCTGTTTCAGTAATAGTAGAATAACACTGGAAAGATCTTAGCAGGTATCCAGTGCTTCCCTTACTTTGTGCTGTTCTCATGTTTGAAATGATCTTTTCCTTGCAATCTTCAAAATGACATACTTTTAAAAAATGGTTTATATGGCATAATTGAAAGGCTGTGACCTGCTTCTAATACAAGGGTATGGTTTAATAAGCTCTGATATAGTCACATACCCATGAAGCTATAACACAATCAGGATAAGTAACATTTGTTACCTCTAGGACTTTGCATGTTCTTTTTCTTCCTCCTCTATCATCTGTGTCTAATCTTTTTCTCATCATAGATAAGTTTTCATTATCTAGAATTTTACATCAATTCAATCGCCACAGCCAATAACAGCTATGAGTAAAAAATATTTTATTTTATAAATTATTAAAATTTAAGCTTGCTTTCTGCCACAGTAAAAGATAACATACTTATACCCATAAGTGTCATAAACATTTACATGTACACACACACACACACACTTATCTTTGAGTTTCTCTTTTATTTTGAATGCAGTTGTTCAATATGCTAGAGAGAAACCACTCTTCCCTAATTTCAGAATTACCATTTATTTATACTCTTTCTTTTTATTTTCTGTCTTAAGCCGAACTTAAGAAGAATTCAGTGTAATTTGTTCCTATAGATCTAGGTACTTCATATCCATGAAGGCCTGAGAATTAATAGAATAAATAAGTAGCCGATCTGTGAGGCAAACTCCATGGTGGTCTTTGCAAAATCCATTCCATCTTATAACTATGCTCCCTGAGTACCCACCCAGTCCAAGTACCACTGGCTTTACCAACACTGGCTGCCAGAATAGTACGTTCAGACCTTATTAAAATATGCAGCCAACTTGAAATTCAAGCTTACTCACTCTGAGGCTGGTTCCCCAGTGGAAGAAAAATCACAGAAGGTAGACTTACCTGAACTGAGAATGGACTGTTAAAGATAGTAGTTCTAAAACACAATGGAGGTAAAATAAATGCAGAAAAGATCTATATGAGAAAGACACAAGTGAAAGGAAAGGAAATAAAAATAAGGAAAATCCTACATCCTAAAGTCTCAAATCAACCAGCATCAACTATAGAGATCCTAGTATCTGTAGAGATCCAGGTTGGTGTGCACGTGTGCAGAGAAACACTTCGAAGCTGGGAAATCCCAAGGAAAGGCAAGATGAGCCTGAAGTTGGCCAGGTGCATACATGAGTATCTGTGTGTTCATGCGTGCATGTGTGTGTGTGCCTGTGCGTGTGCATGTGTGTTAAAGTCTTCTGAGTCCTGTGTTGACTGGGGTAAACAAAGAGAAAGAAACTAGAGATGTGCTTTAGTTGTTTTCTCATTACTATGAAGGTATCACAGAATACCAGATAGAAACGTTTTCAGGGAAGAAAAGTTTGTTTTGTTTACAGTTTCACAAATTTCAGTCATCATAGTGGGCAAGGAATGGATGAAGGAATACAACTGTTGACTTTCAACAGATATGACGAAGGGACTACATGCTGAGACCAGGGCATGGAGTGACCTTCAGAGGCCCTGAGTAGCCACCTCCTCCCAGTCAGTCTGACCTAGTAATACTTCATGCCCTTCATAGTCTGAAGGGCAAGCATTAACAACAAGAGCCCAGGAGAGACATTTCAGACTCAAACCAAAACAAGCTGGCTTCAAAATGTCTCTGGTGTTTCCAATTTGGGATGCCAAATTAAAGGTTTTCCCCAGCTACTATGCAAATCCAACTCATGCCTAAGTGTAGTCTTGACTATCAAGTTATTAGGAAATTAGCATAGTAAATCTCACCCTTTAATCTGTGTTCTATTGACCACTCATCTTTTTTGTCCTCCTTCAGTCCTAAGAATTAACAAACAATCCATAATATTAGGGACTTGAAACAAATTTTACTTTTAATCCTCAATAATGATGTGTTTTATTAAGTTGGGCGTAGCTGGGCCCGGACCTGAGGCTTCTGAAGGAGATTCTCAATTTCAAAGGAAAATGCAAAGCTATTGGCAAACTCAGGGGGGTTAGTCTATAAATAGCCCAATTTCAATAAACCCAGCTTAATAGTTTTCTCTTTGAACCCCATTATATCCTTTAATGTAACACAGCGTTTAGTTGTTTTTATTTTTAGTAATCTCTCTGAGTGTTTGTGAATTAAATTTTCAGCTCGTTTCAACCTGAGCCATCCAAATTAGATTTTGGCTGTTGTTGTTTTCTATTCCGGAGTTTAAGTCGTTGACATAATTGCTAGAGCTTCCTAAGTTTAGGTGAAAGCTTTCCCAGGAATTATCCTCTACTGCAAAGTAAATGATGTCAATTTTGTTTGCCTTTCTGAGCAGCTTTTGATTGAAACAAATGCCGTAGGAAAATAAACTATGTTTATCAATGGTATGTCATCTATGCTTAGAGAAAAATCTTTACTCCCTGGAGATAAGCAGAAGGTGCTTTGTGCCTCAAGGTGGAGATGTTCCTGCCATAACGTAGAGACGGAGCTTTTAACAGCAATACCAGTCCCCAGTCTGCTCTTTCCATCTTTTTATTCTTGCAACGTCCCTTGAGAAATCAGGACATTGAATAGAAATGACAACCACGTGAATTTGAACCTCACACTACTTTTTAAAGATAGCCACTGTGTGGCCAACTGGGGTCAGCAGTTTGTAATGGAATCCCCTTTTAACATTCCTCTCTCTCTCTCTCTCTCTCTCTCTCTCTCTCTCTCTCTCTCTCTCTCTCTCTTTCTCTCTCTCTCTCTTTCTCTCTCTCTCTCACACACACACACACACACACACACACACACACACACACACACACAATGCCACACTCCTTTTTGAGGATAATTTCCCTGACCTTTCTGAATTGAGTTTCACTAGTAAGTTTGGGTATGTGTTGGTGTGTCTATTCAGGAATACAATATATAAGAATCTTCAGATCATCTGACGTGAGGGTTAACAGTGCAAAAACCCTGCCTATCATGGGACCACACAGCCCAGGGAAGCCAAATGTAAAGAAAATGAAAGCTTTCCCTAGGTGAAACCAAAACTCAGCTTTGGCTTCTTTCTCTGGTGGGAAACACAGAACATTAACATTGGTAATGTCCTCACTAAATCTGCTTGGAGAAAGTGACAGGTCTAATTTGTTACTGACAGACCAGCGGCTGGGAGTGCGTTTAAAATGCATTGCTTTTGCTTTTGGATTGCTGTGTGGCTTCTGCCAGGTAGGATAGGTATTTGGTTAAATACTACCTGCAATTTCATCAATCAGCTCAGAGCCTCCCAGAGGAAGAGCTTTGGCTGCCTTAGTTCTCTGCCTCCTTCTCCAGGCAGGTAATAGTCCAAGGAAGACAAGCCCAAGGGTGTTGTGATTTGAATTCCAGATCCCGAGGAAGGAGTCCCAAATCAATAGCTTTCAGCCTAACAAATAATTGTGAGTCATCTGAACGAGACTGAATTTGTTCTTTGACACATATGAGTGTGAAGACTGTTTTCATTAACTAGAAAACGTCTTTGAGGCACTCTTTGGATCTTCGTTAGAGTGACTTTAAATTGAACAAGGCTGAATTTAGAAACTGGATGCAGATGGGGTCTGAAAAATGGGGTAAAGTTCCTTCAAGAAGAAAAAGCTTAAATCAAAACCTACGAGCTGAATTGATAATACAATTAATATTTTGTGGGAAGGGTGAATGAATCCTGATGCCAAGCAAGCTCGGAGCAATGAAAATAGGTTTTCAGGGTTTAAATTACTCAGATCATTCCCCAGACAGCCTTGCTCCATAGTGCAGGCACTTAGCTTATGCAAAAAGTCACAGGGGAAGTAGAGAAGAGTGGAATACCCTCTGCCTCCACAGTGTGTCTGACTTCCAGCTGGAATTGAGTGTGGAGACCTAGAAATCCACTCTGGGATTACTGGCAACCTCAGAACTGGAAGCTAGTTACTAAAAATACCCCAAATCAAGTACTTTTAGAAATGTATGTGGGTCATAATTTAGAGGAAAATTTATATTTTTCTTTTATTTCACA
This sequence comes from Grammomys surdaster, assembly GCF_004785775.1. Classification (NCBI taxonomy): domain Eukaryota; kingdom Metazoa; phylum Chordata; class Mammalia; order Rodentia; family Muridae; genus Grammomys; species Grammomys surdaster. The sequence continues at coordinate 4,561,618 of NW_021604630.1, forward strand.
TCTATTTTCCATTTATTCTAACCCCGCTAGTTTCTTGATTTCTCTAGTAGAAGCTTACGTGCATACTCACTCACTTACAAGGTCTAAACGATTATGCACCAAGGGAACAAAATATCAACAATAAATAAATAAGCCTCACTTCCACTTAGTAGAATGCCTGCACTGTCTTATTTAAGCCATCAAATCTTTGAAGTCTTTATTTTCACCCACAAGGTTTCACAACTAGGCAAGATTTGGTGACATTTCTCCCTCAGTGCTGTGACTAGAATCTTCTTGCACTACTTGCAAGCTAGCTAGTAGAGGTGAAGCTTCAGTTGAGAGCTTATTTATTCAAGTTCTAGCTCAGGCATGCTATGTCTTCAGCAACAGGGTCTTACCATCAAGTTTGGGAAGTCAACCAATAGCAATGAGAAGAGCTGCCGTGTTTGTGGGATGTCAATGGGAAGCCACTGACCTACCATTTGAACAGTGGTAGCCTGTACCAACACAAAGCACTTGGTTTTTATTCAATAGCCTATGACATTTGGGAAGCTATTGTCCTCTCAGTACAGGGTAATTCCATTTAAACCACTTTTATATGTTTATATGTATATATTTTAGGGAGTTTCTACATTGGCAGGTTTCTATATGGTATTTTCACAGGTCTTTAATATTGGTTATTTTTCCTCTCTTCAATGTCTTTTCATCCCTCACTCCATATATGCCATCCTGTTCCATTATTCCCTATCCCCTCCACAGCTTGGTATTCTATTCTCATTTCTTTGAAATTCCTGAATGGTTCCTTATTAGTTTCCTGCTTTCTATGGGTGCTTTGAATCCCAATACAATTCGTTAAAGACATGGAAAGAGCAATTCTCAAATTCATTTGGAAAGGTAAAAAACCTGGAATATCGAAAACAATACTTAACAGTAAAAGAATGACTGGGGGAATTGCCATCCCTGCCCTCAAGCTTTACTACAGAGCAATAGTGACAAAAACTGTATGGTATTGGTACAGACACAGACATGTTGACCAATAGAACATAATTGAAGACCCAAAGACCCAGAAAACACACACACACACACACACACACACACACACAGAGTTATGGGCACTTGATCTTTGACAAAGAAGCCAAGCATATACAATGGAAAAAAGAAAGCATCTTCAACAAATGATGCTGGTTTAACTGGCTGTTGATATGTAGAAAAATGAAAATAGATCCATATTTGTCACCTTGCAATAAAGCTCAAGTCCAAGTGGATCAAGAACCTCAACATAAAACCTGATATATTGAATCTAATAGAAGAGAAAGTGGGAAAGAGCCTTGAACTCATTGGCACAGGGGGAAATTTCCTAAACAAAACTCCAATGGCTCATGCTCTAAGATCAAGAATTGATAAATGGGACCTCATAAAACTGGAAAATTTCTGTACGGCAAAAGACATAGCCAATAAGACAAATCAGTAACCTACAGACTGGGAAAAAGTCTTCACTAACCCCATATCTGATAGAGGGCTAATATCCAAAATACATAAAGAACTCAAGATGCTAACCACCAAAAAACCAAACAGCCCAATCAAAAAATGGGGTATAGAACTAAACTGAGAATTCACAACAGAGGAATCTCGAGTGGCTGAGAAACACCTAAAGAAATGCTCAAAGTCCTTAGTGATCAGAGAAATGCAAATCAAAATGACCCTGAGATTCCACCTTACATCAATCAGAATGGTTAAGATCAAAACCTCAGGAGACAGCACAAGTTGGAGAGGATATGGAGAAAGAGAAACACTCCTTCATTGCTGGTGGGATTGCAAATTGGTACAACCACTCTGGAAATCAATCTGGAGGTTCCTCAGAAAAGTGGAAATAGATCTACCTGAAGACTCAGAAATATCACTCCTGGGAATATACCCAAAAGATGTTCCACCATGCCACAGGGGCATGTGTTACACTATGTTCATAGCAGCCTTGTTTGTGATAGCCAGAAGTTGGAAACAACCCAATGTCCCACAACAGGAGAATGGAAAGAAAATGTGTGTGTGTGTTCTTTTTTTAACACAATGTAGTTTACACAATGGAATACTACTCACCTACTAAGAATGAGAACATCCTGAGTTTTGCTGGCAAATGGATGGAACTAGAAAATATCATCCTGAGTGAGGTAACTCAGACCCAAAACAACATGCATGGTATGTACTCACTAATAAGTGGATATTAGCCAAAAAAAGTGCCAAATATCCAAGATCCAACCCACAGAACTCAAAAAAGTCAACAAGCTGAGAAGCCCAAGTGAGGATGCCTCAGTCCCACTTGGGAGGGAGAAGAAAGCAATCACAAGGGAGGAGGGAGGGACCTGGTAGGGAAAGGGGATCTGGGGGCGGACAGGGAAACATGATCTGTTATTAAATGCAAGTATCTAAATACTCAAAGCAATCATTCACCTATGAAATGGCATTCTGTTTGCCTTTCTGGGTTTGGGTTACTTCATTCAGAATAATTGTCTCCAGCTCTATCCATTTACATGCAGATTTCATAATTTCATTTTTTCTTTACAGCTAAATAAGACAAGAGAAGATAATAAAGGACCAATAAATGGGAAAGGGAGACATAAAAGTATCCTTATTTGCAAATGATATGGTTCTTTGCATAAAAGACTCTGAAGACTCTACCAGACATATCTTAAAGCTGATAAACATACCCAGCAAAGTAGCAGGATACAGAATTAACACAGAAAAATAGTCTTACTTCATCTGAATTATAAACTTATCAAGAAAGAAATGTGGAAAACAATCTCACTCATGATAGTCTCAAAATATTTTGTGGTAAATATATCAGAGGAAGTGAAAGACTAGTACAAAGAAAACCTTAAGATTCTGAAGAAAGAAATTGAACAAGACACTGGAAGCTGGAAAGTCCTGCTGCGTTCATTCAAATGATACTTTTATGTCTCCCTTTCTAATTTATTTCTCTTCTATCTTCTTCTCTTATCGATTTAGCTAAGACTTCAAGGACTATGTTGAACCGGGACTGCAGACATCTTTATGTTGTAGAAATCCTTCAAGTTTTTCCCCACTTAGCACGATACTTGCTATGGGCTTGTTGTATGTTACCCTTATTGTGCTGAGGTATGTCCCCTGTATCTTCACACTCTTGGTGCCTTTTATTATGAGGGGGATGATGGATTTTTCTCAAAATCCTTTTCTGCATCTAAAGAAATGATCATATGGGGTTCTGCCCCTGAATATATTCATGCTTTGCATTAAATTTATTGATATATGTATGGGGAAGCTTCCCTGTATTTCTGTGAGAAAGCCAACTTGATAATGGTGAAATGATCACTCTGATTTTTTAAAAAATTGGTTTATGGGCTGGTGAGATAGCTCAGTGATAAAGAGCACTGACTGCTCTTCTAGAGGTCATGAGTTCAAATCCTAGCAACCACATTGTGGCTCACAACTATCCACAATGATATCTGATGCCCTCTTATGGGGTCTTTGAAGACAGTTACAGTGTACTTACATGTAATAAATAAATAAAAACCTTAAAAAAATTTTTGGTTTATAAGTATTTATTAAGAACTCTTGCATCGATCTTCATCAGGGAGGTTGGATTAATTCTCTCTTTTTTTGGTTAGGTCTTTGTGTGGATTTGGTTATTGTAAAAGGGCTTAAAAGAGTTCTTCGTTTTCTAGCTGACAGAAGGTGTTTTTTATTAGTATTGGTGTTAGTTCCTTGGAGATCTGTTTGAATTCCATGCTAAATCCATGTGTATCTGGACTTTTTCCTGTTGGAAGATTTTAAATTACTGCTTAATTCATTGATTTTTTTGGAATCTGCTTAAATTATTTATTTTAATAACAATAAAATGGTTATTAAATAAAATGTCCTTGGTTTGACATTGTAGATCATATGCATTAGAAATTTATGTACTACTTTTAGATTTCCCAGTTTAGTGAAATATTAATATGCTTTAAAAAAAAAACACTTGGTGCTTGTTATAATGTCCAAATTACAATGCTTTTGTGTTCCTTTAATATCATTTTTAATTAATTAAAATATAATGGTAATTTTCCAATTTCTTCTCCCCTGTTTAGCCTTCTCATACCCCTTTTACTATCTCTCAAATTCAAATCCGTGACTTCTTTTTAAATAATTTTATTATTATTACATATATGTGTACACATACACACAACCCACTTTGCACATTTAGTGTTGCTTATAAACGTACGTGAGCTCAGGTATTACTACTTGGTGTTGGATAACCAATTAGGGGATGCGTGCTTGAAAAAGACATTCTCCCTCTCTCAGCTGTCATTAGTGGCCTGTAGTTCTTTAGAATTTGTCTAGATGTGGAGCCTGTCAGCAGTCTCCTTCTGTGTTAGCTTGTCTATGGGGGTCGCCATTGTTCAGGTCTTATTTAGGAAGTCATAATGTTGAGGTATCGTGACTGTAGCCTGTCTTTCATTTCTAGCAGACACATCTTATAGAAGACTTCATGGTTTTCTGGCTCTTACAAGATTTCTCCCCCACACCGCCACCCCCTTTGGTATTTCTAGAGCTTTGGGTCTAATAGTTGTATTGTAGGTGTGCTCAGTGGGACTAGACACTCACCTAAATTTGTAAATACAACCCGATGAGTTCATTTAGTCATATATTTGTCATATATCTGTATTTTGGACTGACCTTTTAGGATTTGATAACTTACCTGTAACCGCATCCCTAGAGAAGACTGGTTCTTCTTGTTTCATATGCCATTAATGGCCTGTAGCTCTTTATTTAGGGGAGGCTTTGTGAGCATTCCTCTATCCATACTGGCATGTCAATTCATGCTATTATTTTTCACATCTTGTTTAGGCAACCTTATTGTTGACATTTCATGGGGGCAGCTTCCTGTGATATATAGGGTATTTGGTGTTATATTCCCTTAGCACTTAGGACTGCCTTCATTTTGCCTCATAGATTTTGGTATGCTACATTTTCATTTAACTCCAGGAAATAAAAAATTCTTCTTTGTTTATCCCTTAACCAATTGTTATTTAATAGTGTGCTGTTCATTGTCTATGAGTTTGTATAATTTGTATTACTGATGTCTAGGCTTCATTCCATTGTGGTCAGAGAGAATGTGGGATGTGATTTTAATTTCTCTATATTTGTTGAAGCTTTATTTGTGCTATAATCTGATAGTCAAATTTGGAAGCATGTTCTATTGGCTGCTGAGAAGAATGTATATTCTTTAGTGTTTGGGCAGAATGTACACTAGATGTTTATTAGGTCAATTTGATTTAAATAATGTCATCCAACTATACTGTTTTTCTGCTTAGCTTTTGTGCAGATTGCTTGTCTATTAGTGAGAATTAGGTATTGAAGTGACCTACTATTACTGTATTGGTTTAGCCTGTGGTTCAGATATAACATAGTATTTTACATGTGAGTTTGGATGTTTCTGTGTTTGGTGTTTTGTATTAGTTAGGATTCTCTAGAGATACAGAACTGATAGGATGAATACACACACACACACACACACACACACACACACACAACTTACTAGGTTGGATTACAGGATATGGTGAACAAATTCAACAATGACAGTCTTCTGATGGAAAGTACAAGGATTCAGTAGCTGTTTAGTCTATGAGTCTAAGTGTCTTAGCTGGTGTTCAATATATACCAGAACCCAAAGAAGCAAGCTCTACTACCAGTGAAGGAATGGACTTCCCTGTGAGAGTAAAGAAAAACAGGCAAAGATCAAGTGCTTCCTTCCTCATGTCTTTTATATAAGCTATCACCAGAAGGCGTGGCCCCAAATAAGGTGGATTTTCCCACCTTAAAAGATTCAAATAATAAAAAAAATCCCCCACAGGTGCAACCAGATACTTGTTTTTTTGTTAATTCCAAATGTAGTCAAGTTTACAACCAAGAATAGCCACCACATGCATGTACGTTTAAAATTGAATTATCTTCTTGATGGGCTGTTTTTTTTTTTTTTTTTTTTTTTTTTTTTTTTTTTTAGTGAATATGACTAGATTTGGTTTGAAGTCCCTTTGGTCAGAGACTAGAATAGCCAGCCATTCCTGCTTCCTTTTTGCTCCCATTTACTTGCAACATCTTATCCTCTTACTCTAAGGTTGTGTCTAACATTGATGGTAAGATCGGTTTCTTATAGGTAGCAAAAATATGGATCCTGGTTTTAAATATAATATACTAGTCTGTGTTTCTTTATGAGGAAACTGAGACCACTATTATTTTGTTTCATTTTGTTTGAGGCATTTCTGTAGACTCCTTTTTGTTCTGAGATTGCCTATTTCTTGACACTTCTTAGATATCTTTGTCCATATCTTCAGACTGAAATCTTTCTCCTAATACCTTTCATAGAGCTGGTAGTCAGTAGAAAGTTTTCATTTTCTCCATTTCAATACCCTATGCTGACAATTTTGGTCTTTTCAGAACTTGGGATATGTCTTTCTGACTTCAATATGTTCTGTAGAATAGCCAGAAATTATTCTGATGGGTGTGTCTTTACTAATGACTTGATATTTTTCTCTTTCAGCCTTTAATACCTTGTCTTTATTCTATGTGTTTAATATGTTAACTATAATAGGCTATGTGAAGTTTCTTTTCTGGTCCCATCTATTTAGAATTTTATAGGCCACTTGTATTTTGATGGGCATGTATTTCTTTAGGTTTGGGATTTTTTCTATATTTTTTTAATGAAAATAATCCCTATGCCTCTACTTCGGTGTTATTATAAGATTTAATTTTTATATTAAATCTCAAAATACTTTTCTAGAACTTTGCTACTATCTGTTTATATGTCTTTAAAATTATCATTGTCCTTTACTGAATGACTTAATTCTTCTACCTTGTCTTCCATCCACAATTCTGTTTTTGACATGTTCCATTTTATTTGTGAAACTTTCCACTGGGCAGTTTATTTGACTTGTTGAGATTTTCATTACCAACATCATTAGGAGTCTGGTTTTCTTCAATAATTCTACTTTATTTTTATGTCTTGGATTGATTTTCTTAGATATTTCATTTATCTCTTCACTTTGCTTCTCTTAGAGAATGTTCATGTTTTGTTGGAACATTATAATTATTTGTTTGAACTCTCTGTTGAGAATTTCTTTTAGATCATTTTTATGAGGTGTTATTATTATGGAATTGCTAACTAGTTGAGAAAACATGCTGTCTCAGTTGTCCATATTATTTTTATTTCAGTGCTAGGACTTGAGCATCTGGAGTTGGATGGTTGGAATTTTCTTTCCTTAGCGCTTCTCTCTCTCTCTCTCTCTCTCTCTCTCTCTCTCTCTCTCTCTCTCTCTCTCTCT